>NC_051162.1:119542149-119659649 GCF_013339745.2 Dermacentor silvarum
GTAGAACACGTTGGCATAAGCACTATAGGTGTCAGCAGGAGAAGCAGCGCTGATGTCGCAGCGCATGCGAAGTGGTATGAATTGGAGCCCCTTTCACGGCCGCTCGACATTTTGACTAGCGGCGGTGTCATTTTAGATCGCCAGCCATATGCTTGCAGCAACGGTAGGGCATGTTGTCTCTTACGACAAAATTAGGGACCTGAGGGCGTAGCGCGCGGAAAGGCGAAATGGCAGAGGAAGCACACAGCACGTCAAGAATAGTAACAATCCACTAATGCTTGCTCTGCTCCGAAAGTATTCGCGACTCCAACTAAATGCTTGCCGTCTAGCGGCCACGCCAATAAACAGCCGATCTACGGTAGGTTCAGCGCAAGGTACGTTGGAAGTTTTTGAAAAAAAAAAATGAAGGTCCAAGTTGCATTTTCTGCCAAATTTTGCGGCGAAACATCACCGCTGGTACGTTTAAGGACATCATGCATTCCAGGGTATTCTCGTGTATTTGGGCTGTTGCGGCTCAGTACACTTGCTCAAAAATTGCTAAGTTCAGTTCTTTACTTTTTTAGATTGCAATATAGTTAATTTTTGCCAAGAACAAGTTAACCTAGGCCTTAGCAGACAGCCAGCAGGTGCGGGAACATTACTGTGGTTTCACCACCTGCATTTCGTTCCTTGTATATTTTCTAGCTTATCAAGCCTCTTCTTTTGGTAACTGCAGTTTTTTCTGGTGTTGCGGAAGAATAATTCAATAATGCAGCTGAAATAATTATTTTTCTCTTTAGTGTCCCCTTAAAGTTTTGTCTGAATGATGTGGCATGAGACAACACTGCCCTTGCATGTCAGCAGTTTGGGTTGCCATGTAATCACCAGTATTGTCTTTGAGGTACTCAGAGATGGCACTGCACTTGCTCCTCATTTTCCATGTCCCTAAGAAGCCATAAAGATGATCTGTTTGAAATGGCCTGCAATAAATTATATCATACTGTATTCACTGGAACTCTAACGATTGCAGTAGAAAAGCACTGTCTTCTCCAAAACATTACTGTGTGTCGGGAATTTGTCAGCGATTCTTTTTTACCACGACAGTCATGGAAATATTGATTTACCGTGTTGACTGGCAGATTTATATCAAGCGTGATCTCAATAGCTGACTGTGTGCTTATTTATTACACAAAAAGTACACTGTTTTTCAATGATACCACCTTTTCACAATACTGCTTAAGCAACAGTTTGGCAAAATAAGAGAATAAATGGAACTATACTTTCTGTAAAGGCAAGCTTGTCTTGCACAGCAACTTGAGTAAGCTTTTTTAAGTGCGGGAGGCTTAGGATGTTGGTTGAAAATTAAGTTGCTTAAATATGTGCTCCATCTTGGAGATATTCCTGTATCAGTAGGCCCACACAGATCCTTGAACACTGTCCGCGGTATCGTCTCTGAAGATGACCTACTCGATCTTAGTGAGAGTGAGCTACTTGAGGGGTGGCAAGACCAGAATGTAGTAAAAGTTCAAAGAATAACCATCAGGCGCGACGATGAAGCAAATCCCGACAAAACACATAAATCAATACCTTTGGAACAAGTAACCTACCAGACTCAATCGAAACTGGATACTGCAAACTCCGTGTAAGGCCATACATACCGAATCCGCGCCGATGCTTCAAGTGTCAGCGTTTCGGGCATGGTTCGCAAACCTGCCGAGGGCGCACAACTTGTGCAAAATGTGCATCCAATGAGCACTTATCTGACACCTGTACTTTCACCACCCACTGTGCTAACTGTGACGGAGATCACCCCGCTTACTCCCGTTCATGACCCTCTTGGAAAAAAGAAAAACAAATCATTGAACTCAAAATCAAATTTAATCTATCCTTCCAAGAGGCACGCAAACGCTTCTATATGCACAATCAGTCTAGTCCGTCCTACACCGATGTGGCGCGCCGGGGGGCAACGTCACATCATTCGGCGGCCGCCCAAGTCACACGGAGTGTGACAGCGGTTACGCCGTCAGCCCCCCCCCCCCCTCCCCCCCCCGGCTGGAGCAGGCAGTGCTGCTCCGCCCCCTGCCAAGGAGGGCCAGCAGAACCGCGGGTCTGCCGGACCCAGGGCCACTGCCCGTGCAGATAGGCCCGAAGGTCCCGCGAACGTGTCCGCTCAGCGGGCACTATCCACCGCCTCAGACGAGGTGATGGATACAAGCAAACCACCGGCGTCTCAGACGCCCAAAGAACGGCGCAGCTCCCTCGAGCGCGTCGGGAAGAAAGGCAAGACCCCCATCACGGGGCCTGGAAAGGCCTCGTGAGCTAGCCTAGTGTATATTTCTTAGACACACAGCACAAAACACACATAAAATGGATACACAGATTCTACAGTGGAATGCTAGGGGTTTACTCCACAATCTAGATGACATTAAGGAACTCCTACATAAGTACAATCCAAGGGTTCTGTGTGTCCAAGAAATACATCTCCATCCTTCACGCACGAACTTTCTCCGGCAGTATGCCATTTACCGAAAAGACCGCAACGATGCCCTTGCCTCGTCGGGCGGTGTGGCCATAGTAATAGATAAAGGTGTTGCTTGCCGGCAAATACAGCTTAAAACGCCCCTAGTGGCAGCTGCTGTCCGTGCAGTACTCTTTAATAAGATAGTAACAATTACTTCACTATACATCCCCCCGAACTACAACCTATCAAAAACAGAATTTCACAACTTCACATATGAACTGCCCGAACCTTATATTGTCGTTGGAGATTTTAATGCGCACAACACCCTTTGGGGAGATTGTCGCTGTGATGCTAGAGGGCGCTTAGTAGAAAACTTCCTCCTCTCTACAGATGCATGCTTACTAAATAAAAAGAGCCTACATTTTATAGCGTGGCAAACAAAACATTCTCATCAATCGATTTAAGTATGGCTTCTAGTACACTCTTGCCGTATCTAGAGTGGAACGTTATTAAGAATCCATATGGGAGCGACCATTTTCCGGTTGTCATAAAATTAACAAAAGCTCATGACTGCTCTCCACGTGTCCCCCATTGGAAACTCGAGTCAGCCGACTGGGAGCGCTATAAAGAACTCACGCATATGAACTGGGAAGACATCTCTACACTTCCTATCGATGACGCAGTGGCATATTTGACTGCGTTTATTGTTGATGCGGCATCACTATGTATCCCTGAATCGAATGGATCGCCCTCCAAACGACGTGTTCCCTGGTGGAATGAGGAGTGCAAGGAAGCTCGCAGAAATCAAAATAAGGCCTGGAGTCACTTTCGTGATTCTCCAACTACCGAGAACTTGATCAGGTTCAAGAAAATAAAGTCAGAAGGTAGAAGAACTCGCCGCCGTGCCAAAAGGTAAAGCTGGCAGAGATACATCTCTAGCATAAATTCTTATACAGATGAACGAAAAGCCTGGAACAGGGTAAATAAGATAAAAGGTCGTGACACTCATCCTCTACCATTAGTGAATACACAAGGAGACACTCTTGAGGACCAAGCTGATTCTCTAGGGGAACATTTTGAGTACATTTCTAGTTCATCCCATTACTCAGATACATTCCTGAGATACCAGCAACAAGCGGAGCGGCTGCCTCTGGATCGCAAAGGAAAAAGGAATGAGTCTTACAACCGTCCCTTTAACATGGCGGAATTCCAGGCTACACTAAATTGCTGTAATAAATCGGCCCCTGGAAACGATCAAATAGTTTACGAGATGATCAAACACTTACACCCCGAAGCACACAAAACACTCCTATCACTTTTCAACGCCATATTCGCTGCCAGCTATATTCCGTCCGCCTGGAAGGAGGCAATAATAATTCCTATTCTCAAAGAGGGCAAGGACCCGACTTCGGTCAGCAGTTATAGGCCCATAGCTCTAACAAGTTGCCTATGCAAACTTTTTGAGAAAATGACTAACCGGCGCCTGATCCATTTTCTTGAAAGCAACAAAACACTAGATCCCTTGCAGTGCGGCTTCAGGGAACATAGATCCACAACAGATCACCTTGTCCGCATCGAAACAAATATCCGTGACGCCTTTGTGCACAAGCAGTTTTTCTTATCGGTATTTTTAGATATGGAGAAAGCATATGATACCACTTGGCGTTTCGGAATACTTCGTGATCTGGCAGGAATGGGCGTCCGAGGAAACTTGCTGAACGTAATTCAAAGTTATCTCTCTAACTGCACATTCCGTGTTCGGATTGGTAATGTCCTGTCTCGTCAATTTACTCAGGAGACTGGCGTACCACAGGGTGGAGTGCTAAGCTGTACTCTATTTGTTGTAAAAATGAACTCGCTCCATACTATCATACCACAGGACAATGTTTTATTCTGTATATGTGGATGACATCCAAATAGGTTACAAATCGTGTAATCTTAGTATATGTGAGCGACAAGTACAGCTTGGTTTGAATAAATTGTCTAAGTGGGCGGACAAAAATGGTTTTAAACTAAACCCCGAAAAAAGCACGTGCATCCTCTTCTCGAAGAAGAGAGCTGTAATACCGGATCCCGTTATTAAACTCAATGGAGAACTGCTATCCGTTAGCCATGAACATAAATTTTTAGGCCTCATTTTAGACTCAAAATTAACTTTTGTCCCACATTTGAAATATCTGAAAGCAAAGTGCCTGAAGACAATGAATATGCTCAAGCTCTTGTCCCGCACATCTTGGGGAAGTGACAGAAAGTGCCTCTTGAACTTGTACAAAAGTCTCATACGGTCACGACTTGATTATGGAGCCATTGTCTATAACTCTGCTTCGCCTAGTGCTCTGAAGATGCTAGATTCCGTCCACCACTTGCGTATCCGTCTTGCTACAGGTGCGTTCAGGACTAGTCCTGTGGAAAGCCTGTACGTTGAATCCAACGAATGGTCTCTACATCAACAAAGGACCTATTTAAGTCTCTCATACGCCCTGAAGGTGAAATCAGATGTACATCATCCATGCCATTCACCTATTCGTGATTTGTCGACGCTGTAACCGCCCAAACACTAGGCCTCCTCTGTCTCTCCGGCTAGAAGCACTGTCAGAAGAAACAGACGTCCCCCTTCTAGAGAATGTCCTAATGGCCCCAACTCGGCTTCCACCGCCTTGGGAGTGGCAGACTATCGAATGTGACATCTCTTTCATAGGAATATCAAAACGAGCACCTGAGGCACATATACATTCACATTTCCTTGAGCTTCAGGAGAAGTACTCCTGTGCTGAATTTTATACATACGCTTCGAAGTCTCCTGCTGGTGTTGCTTACGCAGCTCTAGGACCATCGTTTTCACTATCCGGTACACTTAATCCATATACCAGTATTTTTACGGCCGAAGCATACGCGATCCTTTCTGCAGTAAAACACATAATGCAAACGAACCTCACTAGGGCTATTGTATTCACGGACTCATTGAGCGTAGTCCGAGCCCTAATGAGCTTACGAAAACATAAAAACACTCTCTTTAACGAACTCTTTGCATTGCTATGCTCAGCTTATATAGGGAAACAAGTCATCATCCTATGCTGGGTACCTGGACACAGTGGCATAAAAGGTAACGAAGATGCTGACGAGAACGCTACCACAGTAGCTTTTAGCGACACTGACATAAGCATACCCATCACAACCACAGACATTAAACCATACTTGCGGCATAAGCTGAAGAAGCACTGGCAGAAACAGTGGGATACCCAGGTATCCAATAAACTGCACTTAATCAAACCTAAATTAGGGCACTGGATATCGGAGAAAACAGCACGATACAAAGAAGTGCTCCTTTGTCGATTAAGAATAGGTCACACCTTCGGCACCCACTCTTACCTACTGGCTGGAAGTGATCCTCCGTCATGTCGAAGGTGTGGCGACAGGCTTACAGTTCTCCATGTCCTTATTCAGTGCAGGGAAATAGAAAGGGAGCGTAAAAAGTACTTTCATTTTGCATATCGCCAGCATATTCCACTTCACCCCACCATTCTTTCTAAGCAACGAACCGCTTTTTAACTTGAAAACAGTTTTTAGCTTTTTAGATGAAGTTAATGTCCTAGAAATTATTTGGCCGGGTTATGTGTAGCACAGCCTTGCCTTCGAGGCTGTAGCTGCAGTGACATTAGCCTTTATAGAACATACCTCTGAGCTCTCTAGTTCAAGAGTCCTGTGGAGGCTTTATCGTAGTGAAACTTTCATGCACTATTTACTTTATCATGAATCATTGTCATTATATTTTACGTAGTTTACAGCGACCCGTTCTTAGGGCTCTTTACAGCCACAATATTTTTACATTTATAACTCAATTTGATCACTTCGTTCATAATACATAAAGAATTAATTACCATTTGTCATGGCGCTCTTCACATCAAATATGTGCCACACATCAAATATGTGCTCCATCGGAGGGCATCTTTTCTTTTCTGTATCTATTGTAGCATTATCTGGTCTCTACCTTTCTTTCCATGCTATTCACAGTGCACCGTTACTTAAGAGATAAGGGACAGTGGCATTCACATTCAATTCTTAATATACATTAATGATTTACCTAACTGTGTCTCGTGTAATATACGCATGTTTGCAGACGACTGCGTCATCTACCACACTATCAATAACTCCTTTGACCAAACTGTTCTCCAGAATGATCTTAAAAGTGTCTTAGAATGGTGTCGCAATTCGCTGATAACTCTTAACGCCAACAAATGTAAATGCGTGTCCTTCTCCCGCCGTCGAAACCCCATCTTTTTTCCATACACACTTAATAACATGCCACTAGAACCAGTGCAATGTTATAAGTATCTAGGTGTAACCATATCTCATGAATTGTCTTGGCGCGCACATGTCACTAACATTATCTCCGCAGCTAACATAACCTTAGGCTTTCTAAAACGGAACCTGCGGAACGTTCCACCAGACGTGAAATTACTACCTTATAAATCACTTGTTAGGCCGAAACTAGAATACGCGTCAGCCATCTGGAACCCGCATCAAGCATATCACAACGACGCATTAGAATCGGTTCAAAATCGTGCTGTTAGATTCATTCATACCTCATAGTCATATGACGTCAACGTTTCATTTCTGAAATCAGAATCTGGCCTATCAAAGCTTTCTAGTGGACGTCGGATTTCCAGTCTTTCTCTTTACCACAAGTTCATCTTTTCTTCCCTTAATCAACCACCTTACATCAGAGCAGCAGCACGCATATTTCACCGCACCAGTCATCCACTTCAATCAGCGCGCCCACGTGCTCGGACAACCACCTTCACTGCCTCCTTTTAGGGGCGAAGCTCCTTAGGGTGTGGGTCTGTCACTCCTCTGTAGTATGTAGTAGTAGGTAGCCACGTCTACTTTTATGAAAAAAAAATTCCTTAAGTTGTGTCCGTAGCGCGGAATCGAGCCAGGGACCCCTCGGTTCCCAACGCGCGGCGCTAACCACTACGCCACGAAGCGCACATGGACACACGCACCACGATGACAATAAATACCCAACATTAACGAAAGACTGCGCGTTTCTAACGCGTTTGTGCTAGCGCGTTACGGCCCGTGTAAGAAGCTTGTGTAAGACGCTGTGGCCTCTCCGCCTTACCCCCGTATTCATAAACGCTCCTCGACTTGAACTTGACTTGCCACCGCCTTGGGCAGCGCGTTCGAAACGCGTTGAAGGCGGTGGCAAGTCAAGTTCAAGTCGAGGAGACGGGGGTTATACTCTCTCAGCAGTCATGTGATGGCGTCGGCAAACGCGGTGCACGTTCCGGCATGTGTAAACGGCTGCGTAAGACGCTGTGGCCTCTCCCCCTTACTAGAGAGTACTGCACGTTTCTAACGCGTTTGTGCTAGCGTCCCCTTAAGCGGGAGATGGTGCAATTATAATGAAGGGCACTGTTATAAAATAGGAAGGACGTCACATATGGTGCGTGTCATTGGTGGAAGTCAATCGTTCGATTTAGTGCGGCGAGAATGGGCGAATTACACGGAAGATTCACGGTTTACCGATGATTCCCCCCGGAGCTTCGCCCACTCATCATCATTCACCCCGTGGATATGCGGGGATTTTTAAATGCGAATGCATTTATTAGTCGGGCCATGTCAGGCGTCTGTCGGTGTCCGCGCGCCGGCAGGTGTTATCTCTCCGCTCTCACTCCCTCTCCCATAGCAACAGCTGCGGGCGCGCGGGCGCTTATCCTCGCCGCTACCGGAGCACGTGGTGCGGGCGGAGTAGTGGAGAGTGAGTGGAGAGGAGGAGCGCGCTCTGGCGTGTGAGGGCGCTCGCATCGCGGGAACTCGGCAGAGCTCCCGCGTGTGTGGAGAGAGTGTAGGAGAGGGTAGGTGCAGTGCTTCGCCGCTACTTCTCTCGCCGTTCGCTCTCTCTCCTCCCTGCGCCCCACTCTCCCGTTCGCTCGCTCGCACGTATATATAAATGGAGTGAAGCGTGCGCCTCACTCTCGATCGTTCGCTGGCTGGGCGCCTCTCAAGGCGATGGCAGAAGTCGGTGAAGGCGAATGTCTGACGGCAACGGTACCCCTAGCAAGAAGTGTAATACAATCCAACCCGAGCATTACACCTCTCGCTGGAGGTGACGTCACTACAGTAGCTTCAACGTCATCATCAACCGGTTGGAGAAGAAGCGGTAGACAAGGCTGCGAAGCGAAGAGCGCGTGATGCCGAACGCAAGCGAGCGAAGCGAGCTGCCGATACCGAACTCCGTGCTCGGGAAGCCGCTGCGAAACGCCAACGCCGAGCCGAAGATCCGGAAATGTGTGCTCGATACGCCGCTGTGAGATGTCAACGGCGAGCCGAGAACGCTGAAGTTCGTGTTCGAGACGCGGCGGAGAAACGTCAACGGCGAGCCGCCGATCCTCGAGTGAAGCGGCGCGAGGCCGAGTCCAAGCGGCAACGACGACAGGCTGATACCGCTGCCGCCCGCACTCTCGATCGCGCCACGCAAGCGGCGGCGCGCGCTCGGCAGTTTACGCAAAGACCCTTTCTCAAAGACCCTTTAACTCTACACTTTAGCGACCACAAGGCTGTGATTATGGCCGTCAGGTACAATGACAACACAAACAGGTGCTGATGAATGTGTAAATAAATGGTTACGGTACAAATCCTCGTCTCGTCATTAATTTACGCCATTAAAATTACTACGCCGTGTACTCTCGGCGCAAGAAATGCATTCGCATTTCCTCACGATTCCATTCGGGGAGGTGGGGGCAATTTTTTTTCTTCCGAACCGCGACAGACTGGAATGGCCTTCCCTCCAACATCGCTACTACCGCCTGCCCATCTTCGTTTATAAAACTTGTCACAGACCATTTTGCTAAATGATTATTTACCTCGATGTTTGCGCGATTTTGTGAAAACCCACCCCTTATGTAATGCCCCTACGGGGGCCTTTAAAGTAATAAACTGAATAGAACACATTCCAAGGAACTAAGGGACACACAGAGTGCGAAAGAGAACAGTTCTTTTTCATTGTCTGTCTGTTGCTCATTCTTTTGGCATGTGTGTGCTATGAACACCATCAAAATTAACTGTTACCAACTTGCCCAAGCTTCAGCTCTTGCGCTTGGTGTTTTTGTCTACAAAAAATGCCCATATGTCAGTAGTAGCGTTGCGGATATTTGTGTGTATGAAAAGAGGATGCTTACTTGATTCCAGAACAATTTTATTGGCTATACCGTAGACTCCGAAATACTTTCTGTGACCGCGCCATCACTCCGGGAGCGCCGTTCAACCTCCTTGCCTGACCTCCTCGCAGGTCGCCCGCTAGGGGCGCTACTACACCAGAATAGTTCGCTAGCCGCGATGCATAGTTAAGGCACGAGAAATTGCATGTGGGCTCTCCATTAGTGTCAAATCGAGACAATATTCATTTGCCTGGCCACCCAACAGTTCGCTGGTTTGCTGAGAGATCACCACCTTTCTGCAGCAGTCCACGGCTGGGAAAAAACTTGTCTTCTGCTTTCGATTGATGCGCGGAGCTGCGGCGGGGTATTGAAGGACTGTGACTGTGGTGACATTGTGGGTGCCGCATAGAGGACGTCTAGCAGCAACGCAAACGAGAGCCTTCTGGCCGAAAAGAAGACATCTGGGTCACGAGTGAGTTATGCTACTTTAAGTGATTTGATGGGGCGCTTTGCGAATTGATACCCAGTGGTATGGCGTATTGTTGTCGACCTGGATGCACCTCGTAGAGTAAGAGAAAGGTGCCGGGCATCTCATGTCATGAAATTCCGAGCCATGAAGAACTTCAAGAGAAGTGACTCAAGGTTGGCATGCGTCAAACATGGAATGCGTCAGATACTTGCTGAGAGAGATGAACTTTAGATTTGTTCTGACTAGAAAGCTCTCATCTGATGCCACTGAACCTTGTTTGGGTGGTTGAGGAGGTCAGCTGGAAGCAACGACCGGACAGATGCATGATCAGGTCGACGGTTTACGAGCTTGGCGACAACTACGAGTGCGCCGCAAGGCGTCCTAAAGCACAGACAACGCGCCTCTGGAAAGGAGATTCGTTGATTAGGGAATACGGCGCCTGCATAAGAGACTACATAGAAAAGGGCTATGCGGAGCCAGCCAGCAAGGATTACGGTACGTTGGTAGGTCCGGTGTACTATGTGCCACATCAAGCAGTTGTTCGTCATGAAAGCCAGGCAACAAAACTGAGGGCAGGCGCGGATCCAGGGGGATGTCCTGACCCCCCCCCCCCCCCCCCCCCCTCAGATTTCTGCATCGCCCCCTCGCTGACAGGGGGATGGCCCTGTCGCCAAAAATATGGCCACCAGCATTCTTGAAAAACATTTTTCGCGAGTACCAGTGATATCAGCCATGTATAGAAGTAAAGATAGCTCGCTCACAAGCTTAGTTGTATTCCGTCGGAGTGTGGTGTCGCGAAGTTGCCGTAGTTATTTTTTTTCATGAACACCTTGGACCTCCTGGCGCCGGCGGTGCCTTACTCGTCCCATCGGTGGCGTCGAATGAACGAGGTTGCCAAGCACGCCGATGTCTGCGCGAGCGCCTTCGCGCCTGATCAACTTAGTTGCCCCTTGGGGTGTCATCGGTTGCCTCATTGGCTGTCATCGGTTCCGCGACCAACCTGCTTAATGAAAGAGATCACTTGCTGAAGTGTTCATATACAGTGTTTGTCCGAAAAGAAATGTCAGTGATTATATTGTGAAGCGACTAAACGTCGCAGCGCGCTAAGACCAGTTGGGATTGGTGGAAGGGGAAGTTAGCATACGCACGCGTGGTCGCTCAGTCGTCTGCGACAATCTGGAGAGTAAGGACAAGGTTTTTCGTCAATTCATTTTTATTTACCGTGCAAGCCGTAATGCAGCGCTCGTTGGAACAAAGGATTGCCATCGAGTTGTGTGTGAAACTCGGCAAGTCTGCAGTGGAAACTTTTCCAATGATAAAGACAGCTTTTGGTGATAATTGTTTGTCAGAACGTCAAGTTTACCGGGGGCACAACGCCTTTTTAGAAAGTTGTGAAGAGGTCAACGATGAAGCCCACGCTGTACCGCCATCAACGACCATCAGCGACGAAAATGTGACGGGCGCGAGAGATATTTTGTACTCAGACCCTCGTTTGAGTGTCCGTTTAGTGGCACAGACAGTAAACATTCCAGAAAGCACCATTCACGAGATTGTGACGAATAATTTTCAAATGCGAAAAGTGTGCGCGAAGATCTTGCGCAAAATATTAATGGACGACCAACAATCAAGCCGAGTTGAAACATGACAGGAGGTTTGGGACTTGTGCGAAAGTGACCCCCCACGTTTTGGACAATGTCGTCACAGGTGACAAGACTTTGGTGTTTGAATACGACCCCGAAACAAAAAGGCAAAGTGCCAAGTGGCACAGCTTGGCGTCCCCTCGCCCCAAGAAGGCCAGAATTAGCATGTCAAAGTTCAAGACCATGCTGATTGTATTCTTTGACATCAGTGGCCTTGTCCACCATGAGTTTGTACCCCATGGCACAACCGTGAACGCCAAATTCTACGTGAAAGTGCTCAAGCGACTCAAACGAAGGATTCATCGCACCCGGCCTGATATCGGGGGCGATTGGAAACTTCACCATGACAACGCACCATGCAGCCTGCACCGCCTTCCTTGTGACCCGCTTCCTGGCCGATTGAAAGATGTCAACGGTTCCCCAGCCGCCCTACAGTCCTGACGTGGCTCTCCCAGGCTTCTTCTTCTTTCTGCGCTTGAAAATTCCCATGAAAGGACATAATTTCGCGACAGTTGGCAAAGTCGAAGAGGCTTGCATCAAGGCTCTAAAGGACATTCCTGAGGAGGCCTACCGTGACGCCTTCGATGGTTGGAAATCTCGCTAGAAGCAATGTAATGACGCAGTAGGAGCCTATTTTGAAACATTTTATTGTGTTGTACCAATCTGATCAATAATTTTATTTTAATCGACTCACTGACATTACTTTTCGGACAAACCCTGTATAAATAACAACTAACAGCTAAACTAAGAACTAGGCATGGGCAACTTTTTTTAACTGTAGCACTCATTGTGATCACAGTTACACGTTGACAATATCCAGTACGAGCACAGTACCGTTCGTACGCTACAAGTTTTTCATTGTAACTTCGCAGTTTTATTGCCGTACATTAGGCATAGTAGGGTCAAAGCCGCTGGATCCGTTTATCTGAGTGGGCGTTCTCGCGGAGCGGGGCGAAGTCTCGAGCAGCGGCTGCGAAGTGGGGGAGCGTGATGTCAGTGGTCAACGCCAGCGAGCGGGCCAGGGATGGCGTCGCGTGGTTAGAGAAACGGGAGCAGATGCGCGCCTTGTGTAAACGAATGGCGTCGCGCGGGAAACAAAACATGAAGATGCTGGCTCGCGCTCTCGGCTACTAGAACACATCGTTCTTCTTGTAGGTGGCGTCGTGAGTCTTCATACGCGGTGATTCGCATATCGTAAAGAACAAGCGTAGTAGTTGCTGCGTTGGAGCTCCAAAGCAAACGAAGGTGTCTCAGCCGAACACAAAGAATTTCCTTAAGGAAATCAATGTGTCCTAACAGAACTCCAAAGACGGGCCCGTGCTTACGCATTTATAACGAACCTGCAACAGATCATCCCAAATTTTATTTTAAGAAACAATACAGGCTAGATATACCAGGTGTTCAAAATTAAGCATTATGGTTTTCTTAAAGTTAGGCACTGGGAGGCGCGTGAAGAGCACCTGCGCAAATAAGTTATGTGGCCAGGGGGACACAAAGTGAGGTGAAATTATCGCTGTCAGCAGCCGAATTTACTAAAATTGAATAATTAACATTTTATTGACTGCAGTAAGAAAAATGACTGCCTCTAAGTTTTCAATACAAACATACCAACTTACTGCAGTCGACAAAAAAGATTGTTCAATTTTAGTTAATTGGACTGTTCACAGCGACTATTATCAACTCACTTTGTGACCTCTCTGGCTACATAACTTATCTGCACGGGTGGTCTTCGCGTGCCTCCCAGTGCCTAATTTTAAGAAAAGCATAAAGCTTAGTTTTGAACACCCTGTATTATCAGGCACAGCCGCCAAGCACATGGCTGTATTGGGTAACGTCCTTTTCCTATAAGCTCGGAGAAACCGATATCTTCGCTACAGGTCTTCTTCCTCTTTCTGGGGTTTTACGTGCCAAAACCAGTTCTGATTATGAGGCACGCCGTAGTGGAAGGCTCCGGATTAATTTTGACCACCTAGGGTTCTTTAACGTGCACTACAACGCAAGCACACGGGCGTTTTTGCATTTCAACCTCTATCGAAATGCGGCCGCCGCGGCCGCGATTCGATCCCGCGATCTCGTGCTCAGCAGCGCAACGCCTGAGCTGACTGAGCCACCATGGTGGGCTACAGGTGTTGCTCTAGACGTATAAAACGCGGGTTTATCGTGAGCAGAAACGGTGAATTTCGATAAATAAGAAAGGCTACTATCATCATCATCATCATCATTGACAGATGCTGACCCCCCCCCCCCCCCCCCCCCTCAGAAAAAACCTGGATCCGCCCCTGACTGAGGGTAGTATTCGATGCATCATCAAGTGCCAAAAATCGCCTCTCACTGAACCATGTTTTGGAAAGTGGCCCAAACCTAAACCCAGAGCTCATCGATCTGCTGATGAATTTCCGCACTTACAACATTGCTATCGTTGCGGAGACTGAAAAGGACTTTTTCCAAATATCCCTATCTGAGAGCGATCGGAACGCTGTGCAGTTCCTCTGGTACGCTATGACGCCAAAGAAAGGGGAAGAATACCCAGCTGTGGTGACCTATCGGATGACTCGCGTGCCGTTCGGTGTCACGTCGAGCCCATTTCTCTTGGCTGCAACGTTGCAACATCATCTTGAAGGACCTGCCGGAACGGTATGCTGAGACTGCGGGTATCCTGCGTGTCACGGAGCGGCATATTTTCGAATGGTTTGGACGCTGATTAACGACACGCCGAATTACGAGCGTCAAAAACGTGGGCTCCTGACTGTGCAGCGTATAATTTATTCGACATCGACACGCCGAATTACGGGCGTCAAAAGCGTCGTGGCCGCTCGGGCTGCCATCTCGATTCCAGACGCGACACGCCGATTACGGACCCAGAAGTGTGCGTTTACGTCTGCGTGGTAGGCCGGGTTCCACCTTGGCCCTTGACATTGGGAGAGAGGAGAATCTGCGGTTCTTCGTCCATGGTGAAAGGGACGCGGCCAAGATTGTTGGGAGCTAAGAGCCCCGAATTCGGAGAACTCTACATACCGGCAGTTTCCCTACATAGGGAACTAGGAAAAGGAGAGGCTATTTAAGCGCAGGTTTTGGGCCTTGCTATTTAGTCTAGAAGCTGAACCTATGCGCTGCTAAGAAGCCGTTGGGGGGCTAGTGCCGTCCAGTATCGCCTGGGCCGCCTGGCCACGTCGGAACTCCGAGGAACTTGTTGACGTACGAGACGTCAAACCAGCGTCTGCAACGAAGCTCACGGTAGTTCGCCTCAAGTTAGCTCAACCTGCTTGAGAGAAGTCGTCAAATCTAGACTCCCGGGAACCCCAGCCCAGCAATTCGCATCCACCTCGACAAGATCGGACCGCCAGCATTCTTCGGGAAAGCTTTGTGCACCGACTTCCACGGTTTATGGACTTCCTGCTGCTGCCCGGCCACGCGTATGACATCGTTGGTTTTCTTTTGAACTTTGATTTCTTTTGAACTTTGTTTAGTGATATACTGTTAAGTGCATTCTTGTGTATTTGATCCTCGCACTGTTTCATTTTTATATCTAGTGTCGATTGCTCGCATTCATTGGTCCTCATCATTGTGTATATTAAGTTCAGGTGTGTTAGTTTGTATTGTGTTTTCTTTATTAATTGATTTTATTAATTTGTGTATATGTATCAGCCGATAATTATCTATTTTTTTTTTACTCCCGACTCTGACTCTCTTTTCACTGTGCTCGCTTGCGTACGGAACGACCAACCGGCTTGTCTACCCCGTCGATCGACTTCGCGCCGACGACAAATCGGGGACAGCTGTGACACTGCGCAAGCATCTTTACGTGGACGACCTTGTAACTGGGGTTGACAGCGTTGACAAGGGTAAAGTCTTATGCCAGGAATCAAAACATATATTGTATCAAGCAGGGATGCGGCTACACAAGTGGATGTCGAACAACCGCGGTCTCGTCAACTTCTTAGAGAATGGCAATGTGGAAAGAAGGAACGCTGATGCTGAACATGCTGCAGCCACAAAGGTATTGGGAGTGCGTTGGAATGCTCAGACTGACCATTTTGAATACAACCTAACTTCACTCATCGACTTCCTCTCAGCAAGAGCCGACAAGAAGAGATTTGTACTGCAGGTCTCGGCAAGAATTTTCGACCCTTTTGGATTTATTGCTCCCACAACAATATGCGTAAAGGTAATGTTCCAGAAGTTGTGGGAGTTGGGAATTAGTTTGGGCAATCCCTTGCCTGAAACATTGCAGCCTGAGTGGGACTGCTGGTGTAAGGAGCTTCCATGAATCGAAGCAGTGCCTATTCCAAGACTGCTAGCGGCAGAATTTAGAAACGATGATACGGTGAAAGTGGTGCACATTTTCTGTGACGCAAGCGCGAAGGCTTACGGTGCTGTCGCAAATATCGTGACCAAGTCTCCGCTCGGACTAACAAATGTAAGTTTGGTCATGGCCATATCAAGAGTGGCGCCTTTGAAGCACCTCTCGCTACCCCGATAGGAGCTGATGGGAGCCCTTGTTGGCGCGCGACTATGCCACTAGATTACCAAGGCCTTGGATCTGAAGAACGTTGCTGCTATCCTCTGGACTTTCTCTACAGTAGCTATGTACAGGATCAAGGGAAACGCTGCCAGATGGAAGCCCTTCGTAGTAAATCGAGTCTCACTGTTACAAGCGCTGACAGTTCCTAAGGGTTGGAGACACTGCCCAGGTTCAGACAACCCCGCTGACCTAATCACCCGCGGCATTCTCCCATCAGCCCTGCGGGAAAGCGAATTGTGATGGAGAGGACCGCATTGGCTTCAGGAGGATGACACGCATTGGCCAACGATAAGTGAGCCGAGCTCCAAGATTGCGGAGTGCCAAATGGAAGAGGGAAAGGTGACGGTGATGCCCATAGTATCATCGCCATCCATGGCAATTCTCAATGTTGAGAATTATATTTCATTCAGCAGAGCCGTGCGAGTAACCGCGTGGGTACGTCGCTTTGTCGACAACTGCCACAACAGAGGAAAAGACGATCGGCCCATTATGAGCTGTAGAAGTAATTGGCGCCGAAAGATTTTGGTTGGCCAAGGCTCAAGGAGATGCGTTCAGCGACGACGTTTCAAACCTGAAGAATCTAAGACCGCTGCACAAGAGCTCTCCTGTTTTGCCTTTTAACCCGTACTTCGACAAAGAGGGCCTCATGCGAGTTGGTGGACGCTTGCAATTCAGTGATAACAACGAAGATATTAAGCATCCCATCGTTCTCCCTGGCAATCATCCGCTCACGTCACTGCTCATACGGAAGGAACACTTGAGAATGCTGTACACGGGCATGCGCGATACTCTAGCACAGCTGCGAGAATCGTATTGGATTATCAGAGGACGTCAGGCCGCAAAGAAAGTTATCAAGCAGTGCCTCGTCTGTCACAAAGTTGCTCACCAGCTACGGAACCAGTAGAACCAATTCCAGCTCACAGAGTGACAAAAGGAAACCCGTTCGACATCATTGGCATCGATTTTGCAGGGCCCTTGATTTGTAAACAGTCACGTGACAGCAAAAAATGATACATCGCAATTCTCACCTGTGCTGTGACACGTGCCGTCCACCTTGAGCTCGTCAATGACCTGTCGGCTACAGCCTTCCTCTTGGCCTTTAAGCGCTTTGTGGCACGCCGTGGAATCTGCTCGACGGTGTATTCGGACAACGCGCTCACATTCAAGCAGCCAGCCAGGGATCTAAAGGCCATGTTCATGCTGTTGCAAGTCGAGGATTTGCAGTCATACTTCGTGGGAAACCAAATCAGATGGAAGTTTATTTTTGAACGGGTAGCAGCTTGGTGGGGCGGATTCTGGATGCAGATGGTGCGATCTGTGAAAGTAGCATTGCGAAAGGTGTTAGGTCGGAGCAGCTTGAGTTTCGAAGAACTGGCCACCGTTCTTTATGAGGTGGAGGCCGTGATCAACTCACGCACTTTGACTTACATGTATGATGATGCTCAAGAGCCAGAACCACTGCCACCGGCGTACTTCCTTGTCGGAAGAAAGTTGACGACCCTTCCTCCACACCTGCTGCCGGACGAAATTCCCGGCCGTGGCATGCATCTCTCACGACGCTGAAAGTACCAGACTTCCATGGCCGATGGTTTCTGGAGACGGTGGCGGAAAGAGTACTTATTGCAGCTCAGATCGGCACATATGTGCCGATCAACGACATCGAGTGATCTGAAGAAAGACGCCTTGGTGCTCCTGAAGGAAGACCGCTTGAAACGCCAAACGTGGAAGACAGCCAGAATTAAGTAAACATTTAAGGTAGAGACCGCAGGGTGCGGTCCTGCAAATTGATATTAAGTGGGGGGACAGAGGTGAAGCGATCGATACGGCAGCTGTATCTCATAGATGATGATGATGATATAAACTTTAATTTTCGAGACGGTGTTCCCGAGCGTTTGAGCTGTGGATCACTCTAGGTGGGAGGGTCCCTCATTCTAGGAATCCTCTGGCCGCGATAGCATCCCGGGCTCTGGCGACAAGACGTCGTTGTTCGTCCAGGGCCGGGGTGGAGATCTTGGCCTCCCACGTCTCGGCGAGGAGGTTCACGTCTTCAGACGTTGTATGTTTAGTAACGGCGTCTTCGGGGCGCCACGGGCACTCTAGTAGAAAATGCGCCAGAGTGTCTGGCACGGCGCAGATGGGGCAGTTGTATGTGTGTAGTGTCGGGTGGATGCGATGCATGAGGATCCCATGGGTGTATGTATTGCTCTGCAGTCTTCGGAATGCGGTGCTTTCCTCTTTCGTCAGTTTTGGATGAGGTGGCGGATACACCCTGCGTCCCAATCGGTAGTGTTGGAGGATGGCTTTATACGTGGGGGGTATTGTCTCCGTTTCCGTTGCGTCACCAGGCGGTCGGGGGTCTCGCGAGGCGTCGAAAGAGGCCCGGTTGACGTGGTCGCGGGCCGCGGCGTGTGCCGCTTCGTTTCCCTCGAGCCCCTCGTGCCCTGGTACCCACGTGACGCAGGTGTAAGGGAGCGGAGTGCTTCTTTTCTGCAGAATTTTGACTGCTTCCACCGATATTCGGCCTCTCGTGTAATTGCGCACTGCGGATTGGGAGTCCGTGAAGACTGCGACCGCGTTCGTGCTCGTGGTGGTGGCGAGGGCGATCGCCGCTTCTTCCGCTGTCTCCGAGTTCCGCACCCTGACTGTGGCGGATGCCAGTTCTTTGCCTCTCGAATCAATTACACTCAAGGCGTAAGCGGTTTTTCCCGGGTATTTGGACGCATCTACGTAGCGAGCATCTGGATCGTGCTTGTGGCGTCTTCGGATGTATCTCATAGAGATTGTGGAGCAATGAGCTCAATAATAGTTCGCTCATCCGGGGGAGGTTGTATATCCTCCATATTGGAGCCAAAGCATCTCCGCGTTGGGGGCCCCCGACGATGTGGCGAGGAGGACTCCCCCGCCTAAAACGACACTGCTGAGGTCGCTGTGGCAGAAGCGCCAGACACTTCGCACCCCTCAAACGGCGTGCAAATTACTGGCGGGCGTGTTGTATGAACAGCGACAGGCGGTGCGGTGGCGCCCTTCAGGTTTGGAGCAGGTTGCTTGCACGTGCGGGGTGCAAGAAAGCCTGTTTGGCACAGTGAATTGTGATTTTCCCTTTCTTTCTACTCTCTGCCTTTTCGCTACCTTTTAGTCAGAATAAATTAGTCTTCTTGATGCGCTCAAAACGAACGGACGTCTGTCGTTTCTCCATAAGTTAAATAGTATCCGTCTCTTATTCTACAACAGCTGCAACGAGTGGCACGCAGGCGCTGTGGGTGGTGCTTTTTCGTCGTCTGCTATCGTCGGGTGCCGCTCTTCGGATCGTCCCGTGGCAAGCAACTAGCGTACTTCGTATTTAATTGCAGCCACTCTCGTCCAGCTGGCAGGAAAGTGACTGGATGGATTTGTAATCAGATAAATGGCCTAAACGTCAGCAACAGTGACACTGCCGTCTTTTGTTCGCCGGGAGTCCGCCCGCCGCTTCCGTGCCGCCAAGAGTTGCGGACTGGACTCACTTTGTGAATATTATGGACTTTAAGTGTTCTCGAATAGGTTGTAGTGCATGTGATTGCATTTGTAGCGTGATTTGCTGTTGGTTCCCGTGGTTGTAAACACTATCTGAGATATAGAGTGACTTGCGATGTGAATTGAGTTGTGATTGTTACCAGCCGAGTGTGCATAGTTTTGTGTTGTTTGTACTGTCTTAACTGAGAATATATTTTGTTTGTGTTACAACTCTCGGCTCTGACTCGGTCTTTGATCCAGAACCGACGTTCGCTGGCGCACTAAAAGGACCACCCTTCAAAATTGTCCGTGCTTTCGTGGGGCGTTTCGGGGGGCAGATAGGTCAGCCTTTGGAATCCGCCCGGCGATTGCAACCCCTTAACGGGATCAGTGACAAAAATTGTTCCAGACCTGAGTGAATTGGTTGACTGAATAAAACGCTCATAGAAATATTCACTTTTCTCTATCTCTTGCTGTTTACTTGTCCTTGGAAGGGTGATTCGTGAGTTAATTTTTTCGGGAGATTCTTTAATGCGTTTCCTCATTTCCCCAAGAGGCGTACCAGCGGGTTACACTTTGTTTCATTTCTAGTTGCAGGTTTACTCCTCGTTATGAGCTCTATTCACGTCTTTACTTGTAAACGAACCCATCCCCTTCTGATTCGCCTAGAAAGAATTCCATATGACCCCCCTCCTCTCCCCCTCCCCCCCCCCCCCCAAGAAAAATCCTGGGTACGCGGCTGCCGCAGCTCATCCAGCTTTAAAATTTTTATCTGTGCAGAAAGCGATGCCATGGCACTGAGCAAGCCGTCTGGAGCTCAGTTTCGGCCCTCCCGACAAAACAAGTTGGTTGAAGAGAAAGTGCAAGGAGACAGGCTACGACCTTGCCTCCTTTCTAAGGTAAGCTGTTCATTTTCATGCTTGCGTTTAAATTTGCAGAATAGGCTCCAAATCGGTAGTATTCGTAGCCTGAGCTAAGGGCCAAAATTGCTTTCAGAACCTCATGAATGTGAGACTGCCAGTGCCAGTGAACCATCCCACCGGGTGGCCGAAAATCAGCATCTCGAGAACATCCCACTTCAAGTATCATATTCTTGCCAAGGAGACGACAACTGCCAGACTGAACTCAGTTGCGACGAGGAACAGCGCTCTATTACGAATACATTCAGCTGCGCACCGAGTGATGATGACCCTTCGCGACCGTTGCCGTGCGACGACCTTCGCACCGACAGGCGCACCAGGCTTATGCGTGGTCCTATTCAGCCACGTTTAAATTGCTACCCGCATAAACAAACGGCGAACGGAACGGGAAAGTTTTGCGCGCGCTGGTACGACGAGTTTAACTGGCTGGAATATAGCATAGAGAAAAACGCTGCGTTTTGCTTCTACTGTCGCGCTTTTCCGCAGCAGAGTTCAGCGCGGAAGGGTCATTCAGATCCAGCATTAGTCTCCGTCGGCTTCAACAGATGGAAGAAAGCCGTAGAGAAGTTCAGGCTTCATGAAAAGTCCGACAGTCACTTAAATAGCATCCTGCGCTGGAACTCTTACAAAAAATGCAAATCTGTAGGTGATGTGCTAGATGAGAATCACGAAACGCGTGTCGTTTCGACAGAAGAAAAGCGAAAAAGAAACCGAGAACTTTTACAGCGTTTTGTTGACGTTTTAATTCTACTCGCGAAAAGTGACAGTCCCTTTAGAGGCCATAACGAAAGCAAGGAGAGCACAGAAAAAGGTCTGTTCCTAGAGATCGTTAATCTCTTGAAGCAATATGATCCTCACTGGCAAGCTCACCTTGATTCTGGACCGAAAAATGCTTTGTACATCAGCAATAGAACGCAGAACGATCTCACTGAGGCACTGCATGCTGTGATGATGCAATCGATTATTCACTGCCTGGAAGGCGAAACTGCGATGAGACTATGCGATGAGACTAGTGACTGTGGACACCATGATCAGTTGTCTGTTGTAATAAGGTACTTCAGTGAGGAGAATAACCGGCCCGTAGAAGTGTTCACGGCACTAGAGCGACTTCTTAGTGTTGACAGCAGCTCAATACTCTCGGCACTGGAGTGAGTTCTAGGTGTTCTCAAAATCACGTGGACATCAGTGAACTCTGCTTCGATGGCGCTGCTGCCATGTCAGGGCACATTTCAGAGGTGCAAGCCAAATGCAAAGACAAAAACAACAGAATATTATACGTCCATTCTTACGCTCACTGTTTGAATCTGGCTCTCGTTGATGCCTGTTTGTCAAGGGCCGAAAACAAAATTGTATTTGATTTCTTCGGCACCTTGCAGCTAGCATGGAACTTCATAGAATCTAGCCCAGTGTGTTGCGCAATTTTTGAGCAAAAATCTTCGGCGTTAGGCACAGGTCTAACGACGCTAAAATATTTGTCCACAACCAGATGTGCTTGCCGGGCAGAAGCCGTCAAAGCAGTGCGGGATAACTACTGCGCCTTGGTAGACGCCGTAGAGGAAATCATGGAAAACACGCAGCATTCGGAAACGCGAGCAACAGCAAAAGGACTTCTCGGGCAACTGTAAACCTTCGAGTTTCAATTGTGTATGGAAATGGCCTATCCTGTGCTGCAGATGGTTCTCAAGGTTAGCTGCATGCTCCAGGACCCAAAAATAAATCTTCTTGCTGCGTTCCAGGGAGTGAAAAATCTCAAAGAAGCTCTCAAGGAAATGAGGCTGGACGAGAGTGCATTTACAAAAGTGTTTCAAGGTGCCACAGAGATATGCCAGAGTCGCGGGATCAGTATTCCTACTGTGAGACAGAGGAAAGTCTAGACGCACAGACGTGAACTTCGCCAGTCAGTTTTTTCACGACACAAAGGAGGAAGAACTCCGCGTCAGCGTTTTTTACCCCATGCTTGATGCTTTCGTTGAAGGAATTAAGGCAACATGCACGCAGGAGACCGTCGTTCTCATATCTGCGATAATGAACATTCTGCGCCTCACTGCAAATGACGAGGAGGTAGACGTTGTCAATAAGTATTTTGACGTGGAGTCTGACAGCTTATTATTTATTTATTATTTATTTATTATTTTATTATACCTCAAGGGTCCCGTTAGGGACATTACATGTGAGCTCCGCTTACTGAAGGCACAGGATAGCACAGAGCACATAAAGCTCGGTGACTGTAATAGATGACTAGACTGGTTGCTACAAAACGGCCCAGGAGCGTTAGTTTATAAGGACAATTTTAAAATCCTTAAAGGCTTTGCACTTGTCCCTGTCACAAGCTGCTCATGCGAGCGGACGTTTGAAAGCAGGCCATTCTGAAAACAAAGCTGAGATCAACTATGAGTCATGACCGGCTTCAGTGGCTGCTTCTACCGTTAGTTGAGCAACAGATTGCATTGTCAACAAGTTCTGAGTAAGTCATCGAATAGTTCGCGACAAAATCGCGTAAATGTTTGCTTTACACTTTTCACGATTGGTGAAAAGTACGATATCTCCCACGTGCTACACATTTTAGTAATCTAGACAAAATATCTTTACTACCACATAACATATCCATTAGTTTGTACGTTTGTTGAGCATGACATAACGCGTGCGTGTTATCTTGTGCAAAAAAGTTATAATAGCCCTTGTTTCTATTACATGTTTCTATCAAGCGCCAGAAAGAAAGATTATCAACTGTACACTTGAATGCTCAGAAGAAAAAGAAATGGCATGTAATAGCGTTTATCTTCAATAATTACTAAATAGTGTAACTTGTTGTTTCTCGTATTTTTAATCTGCGGTATATTCTCATTCTTTAAGCGTTGCCATTACGTTGTGTATTGGGTGACGTTATTCGTCCTGTGCATGAACGTTGCAGACGCCATATGACAGCTTTCGCCATGTGTAGGTGCACCCATGCGTTAGCCCTGTATGTATACTATATTTTCAATACTAGCAGAGTCACGTTGAGGCAATATTTTTAAATATTTTGTGCTGTTAAAGATGGCATATGTGTCGTATCTTTCTCTGGTTTAGAAAGAATAAAAATTCTTTCTAAAACGCCCCAGCTGCACAGGGACTCCCTTTCTTTGCGGACGTTTCACATGAAAGTGAAACCAACTGCTTAATAATATTTTGCACATGTTACAATTCAATACTGTTGAAACAAACGTTGCATAACAATATCTCGTATCAGCACTACAATATGAGCGTAAGGACATCAGTGGGGGTGCGTTGATAGAAAGGGGGGAGGGCACCCTAGGGAAACCTCGCCCCCCTAATGAAAAACCCTGCGCACGCCTATGGCAATGATTGTACAGTTTTCTTTTCAACGATAGTGGTAATATCCCAGTCAGGGTTTGGCAATTTTCGTTGTATACACTGCAACCCAATTTTTTCTGTAAATTTCCTTCCCCTGATCAGGGTCCCCTGTGAGTAATGGACTTGGATAAACGTACTCTTTTACCGAGGCTGACTGGCGATCATGAATTCATGCTCCCTTGCCAGGCATTGAACATTATTTTTGTCTTCTGCATTATAATCTTCAACCCCACTCTTACACTTTCTCGGTTAAGGTCCTCACTCATTTGTTGCAATTCGTCGGCATTGTTGCTGAACAGGACAATGATAACAATGATGAAAATCAGGACGTTCTAAAACTTTATTTTTTGACCAACATAAACGCTACAGAAGAAAAATTTCAGTTTGTGGCTTCAGTCGTGCTTCTCTTCCAAGGACAGGCAGACGAAGGAAGGCCATCCCTACAATCATCTCAGTGCGACGGCACATATCCTAACAACGGGCGTTCGATGTTTTAAGTTGATTAACAATAGTTTTATAATATAAAACACATGCAAGCCCAGATATATCTACTGTTTTGCCTGTCGGCACGTGCACTTCGAAGTGCCTTTCTTCTGAAAAAAGGAGACACAAAAAAACCAAACAAATTAACGCCCGTAATGCTAGTAACATAGTTCATTTAAGGGGGGACCTGGGTCTTGGACTAAAAATTTTGTAGAATCTTTATTCTTTGACGTATAGTGCTGAAAACTTGTATATGTATGTAACGTTATGTGCTTATTATGAATATAAGGTCAATTTTCATTTATCTCTTTTGGTTCAAATTTCATGCAAGTTTCCTTTAATTATCTTCCGGAAAGATTTGCCAATTATGTATTTTTTAGATATCACTAAATAGGGTATCAGTGGCTCCTGTATGATTCAAGGAGTGCAACAAAACCAACCTTGCTGGTCTGCCGCACCTAGAACACGAGTTACGAGGTATTGAATTAGTCACCAGAAAAACTTTTTCGAGTTTCAAGCTTTGAAGACTCGCAACTCTTGTTCTAGGTAAGGCAGAGCAATAAGATTCATTTTGTTGCACTCCTTGAATCGTACAGAAACAATTAATACCCTGTTTAATGATATCTAAGAAACACATAATTTGCAAATCCTTCCGGAAGATAATTAAAGCAAGCTTGCATAAAATTTGAAATCAAAGGACACATACGAAAACGGACCTTATATTGGAAATAAGCACATAACATTACCATATATGTACAAGTTTTCAGCACTATACGTCAAAGAATAAAGATTCTACAAAATCTTTAGTTCAAGACCCAGGTCCCCCTTTAAGCAGAGACGGCCGCGCTAGTAGCTGAAATGAGTAAAAATAATTGCACAGGCTTGGCCACTGCAGAGAATTTTGGTCGATGTCGCAGTGTCAAGGCAATATCCGAGAAACTGCTTAACGGTTTGCCGCCTGCCTTGCTTGCGTTTGTTATCTCAGAATCTACAGCTATGCCTACGCCCTGGTTTACCACGATGCCGATAGATCATATTCTATAAGTTGGTAGGTGATGTGCAACGTGCTGGGTAGATTACACAATCGTCCACTATCAGACCAAACGGTTTTAGGCCATCCAAAGAAACTCCACGGAGAAGGGTATAATTACCCGGCTCAATTTTCTCAAGTCTGCGGGCCTAAATAGCAGACTTTAATAACGCCGCCTACAACCGCAGTACAGTGCCATCTGCTGCTGCGTAGAGCACGCGAGCGGCCGGCTTTGCTCTGCAGGGCCACAGCTGGCGGCAGTTGCTGGGTTCGAGATAGTGTGCCCAGGAGCATGCGCGGCCATGTACACATGTAGTACTTCTTTTGACGAGTGGCCAAGTTGAAAAGCGCCTTTGCTTACCCAAATATGCGCTCCGCCTGAGAGCCCTTGCGGCACCGCAATCGCCATAGAATGAAACGTATGGGCTAAAAAGACGCGCCGGCCTTTCGCAACAAATGAAGCGCGCTCACGGACTGTTCGATATAACAAAGGCGCTGACGAATATCACCTCTGGATACATGCAACACGCGCAAGTTTGCATGTTTATTAGGCTACGCATGCTCCGGGACACGCTGTTTCGGACCAGACAACCGCCGCCAGGTGTCGCCCAGCAAAGCAAAGACGGCGGTTAGCGCGCTCTACGCAACCGTGGACGGCACTGTACAGTGCAGACGGTTTACTTGGTGCCCCCCTTCCTCTCGCTTTATCACCTAATTTCCCTCGAGCCGGGTAGCTTACCGAAACTACCCCTGGTTAGCTTCCCTGATTTTCAATATATGATTTCATTCTGTCTCTGTGTTACGGGACAATCGGCAGGGACAACTAAATCAACTTCGGCTGTACCATTAAGGTGCTGCAACAGTGAGCTTCACTGCCAGCGAACGTGAAACAAAACCTGGAGAACGGCACCACTTGCTGCACAAGAACAATAGAGAATTCAGAACACACTTTCAATGTGTTGTTGTTGCGACGTACATGTTCTCTAAGTTTTCGGCGAAGGAAAAGGGATAATTATACATACAATCGAAATTAGGGCTCAAATGTTGCCATATTTTGTTTGCGAATAACAAGAAACACTCCAGTTGTGCCTATGTAAGACAATTCATCGTTACAAAATAAGCCTGGAACAATATTCCTGTTTTACAAATTCATTTAGCGATCGTTACATGCCGGCGAAAAGGAAATATCCTTGGCCATCCTTTGGTTCCTTGACTAACTTACTTTTCAAAACAGATAACAGCATCACAATGATGGCGAAACAAAGCTGAACGATGATTTAGGGAGCGAACTACTGCGTTCACGTGGGGAACGCTGTAGGTTACTTAAGCAAGAACCATGTACTAGCTGGCATGGTCGGACGCGACGTACGTAGTGATATTGTTACGAGGCATTGCGTGTAAGCCTGCCATTAAAGGACCGCTGTGATGCGCGATGAGGAAGAAGACGGGACATGCCGCGTGAGATGGTGTCAGCCATTCTCTGGTTGCAGCAGCCTGCAAATATTGTCTCTCCCGTGTACTTGTGAATCCCCGTGACAATTTGGTGGAAGTACGGGGTGCCAGAAGAAGCGCTGTACAACGGAGCTCCGTAGTGGTCGTCGGTCATCATGATGACAGACGAGACCACGCCCGCCTGCGCCGGCCTGTACGACGCCTGCACCAGCCCCGACAACAACGTCAACGATCGCCGTTACGCATCCTAAGGACCCAGGAACGTTCTGCGGTACGGATGAAGTTGACATCGAAGATTGGACGCATCAGTGAAATCAATCATTGGGGCCCGACGATGATGCTGGCGAACGTGCTGTTTTACGTCAAAGGCACGGCAAAGGTGTGGTTCGATAACCATGAGGCAGAGATTGGAAGTTGGGAATCTTTCAAAGCAAAACTTAGTGCCTTCTTTGGGAAGCCCATGGGACGAAAGGCAGCCGCAGCGAAAAAGCTATCCTTCCGCGCTCAGACGTCCACTGAACCATACATATCCTACATTCAGGACGTCTTGGCTCTTTGCCGTAAAGTGGACATAGACGTGACGGAGTCCGACAAGGTTGGTCACGTACTAAAGCGAATAGCAGCTGATGCGTTCAACCTATTACTGTGCCGATATTGTGCGACCGTCGACACAATTATTGAACAATGCCGGCGTTTTCAGCAGGCCAAAAGTCGGAGTATTGCGAGGTCATTCGCTCGGCTACCAAACACCGTCCCGACGTCATCATGCGAAGACGGACAGGCCTCTCGTCTGCAGTCGTCGCCGCCATCGGAAATTGCACGAATAGTCCGTCGGCAACTTGAAGCAATTGCTCCTGCTCTTCCCAGCAACGGCCACGGCGATTTTCACGTGCCGGCCATTTCCCTGGTCCAGTACATTGTGCGGGTGGAACTCGGCAAGTTGGGTTTCGCCGTCTGCACCGTTGCTCAGTCTCGGACCAATGACTTTCGCCCAGGTCGCCGCCCCGCCCGAGATCACCGCCCCAGGAGCAACGGTTTTATCCGTGCTCTCGTAATCCCGCTGAATGGCGGACGGCTGATGATCGGCAGATTTGCTTGCACTGCCGCCGTATCGGTCACGTCGCGCGCCATTGCAACAACCGTTGGGTGTCGCCGTTAACCCGGGATGACACTGCTAGCCGCACCGACAACTCCCGCCGTTTTCAGCCCGCTCAGCCATACCAGCCATACAACAGTGAAACGTTGATGCCACCCCTACATCGCACAGCCTTTCCCCGTCTCCCCGAGGTCACCAGTCCCCTTCGCTGCCTGCGAGTCGGCCGTCGTCTCCTTCGCCTCTACGACGACGTCCGACATCGCCGCTCAACCTTCAACAGGGAGACTAATGGCGAATTCCATTGGGAGAACAGGAGCACTCAAAAGCACGCTGAAAGTGCTCGTTCCAGAGGCGACGTGTTTCAGTGGTCGAACAGGAGTGGGAGCGCCGTCATCCAGTCGTAGAACAAGAGCAGTTTCGCGGCGCCGAGAGCAGCTGGAAGCAGTCCGGACTGCTCTCGCTTGAAAAGCGGAGTACGGAGGAAGTCACGTGGCTTAAACCGTCATATCCTCCTCATTTCTTTTTATTTTGCTTCAGCCGGTGCGAGCGGCGGCAATGGCGGCAGCCTAGCGTGGTTTGTGTTTTGACACCGCTGATTTTGACGTCGGTGATACGAGCGAGCTTCGCAGCGATTTAGCGACAGATCCTGGCATTTCTAGTCCGCCTTGCGTCTCGTCGGATGCGCGGGGGACAGCGGCAGCAAAGCGTCTTCGCCTTGCTGAAGTGCTTGAGACGCTCGACGGTGACAGCAGCGAAAGCTGCTAGAGCTCAACTTGAGATGATCTTCGCAGGCGGAAACGTTGAGGAATGCGTCGGCGCTGCACAAACGTATGTAGTACGTGGCCGCAAACGGTGACAGCGATAAGCCCGACAGATTACAAGATAATCAGGCGTGTTTTGCCGCTCTCCTGCAGAGAATGGTGGGACGTCGCTTGCTTTACTCACATGGTACATTTCTCCTCACAAGTCCCCCTCCCACCTGCTCTCCGAATGCACGCCGTATTCCAGTGGCGGGTCGAGTGTGCCTGCTCTCACTGCGCTGTCACCCGACTCCGCACTGCGCGGCGCCCTGCTCCTCTTCTCCCAATGGAATTCGCCATAAGGGATGCAATTCTTAGAGGTGTCGCTGCATCATTGACTTCCACCTCAAATCCTCTCCTCGACTTTGACGTTGATTAACTGTTCCCGCACTCGTCCATACTGGGGCACAAATATCCGTGATGAGTAATCACCTTCGTCGCCGCCTGCCTCAAGATAGTACTTACCCCGCCGCTACTGGTATTATTCGCGTCGCTGATGGAAGGAGTCCCGCAGTCATCGGAATGTGCACAGCTCGCATCACCATCGCCGGTCACCATATATCTGTTTTGCTTACTGTTCTCGAGCAATGCCCAAACGACGTCATTCTCGGACTCGATTTCTTGTTGGCGCATGCCGCTCTCATTGACTCTGCAACCGGCGTCCTTCAAATTGAGCTTTCTCAAGTTGCTGGTGTTCCAGCTTAACCGCCACACCGCTTATGCTCTGTCGACTACGTTCGGTTGTCACCTCAAGCGTCCACGTGTGTTGCCTTGAAGACGGCATCACCAGTTCCAGACGGCGACTACATAGTGTCTCCACTAGTTTAGGTGCAGTTGACCAGAAGTATTGATGTACCGCACACCCTCGTGACTGTTTTCGACAACCACGTCCAGCTCCCGCTTCTCAATTTCAGCAACTCGACTCAAGCTCTCCCGCAAGGCATCTCACTGGCCAACGTGTCTGCGCTTGATGAATGCAACGCCGCGGCACTAGACGCCGACACTTGTTCATCCTTTCTCGCAACCGGCCTGGCAAGTCCAATCCCCGACGAAATTACCACGATGATTGCCCCTGATCTTCCGACTTGTCAAGCCGCGGAAGTCCGCCACCTCCTAACGACCTATAGTACTCTCGTGACTGTTGTCGACAACCACGTCCAGCTGCCGCTTTCAACATCAGCAACTCGACTCAAGCTCTCCCGCAAGGCATCTCAGTGGCCAACGTGTCTGCGCTTGATGAATGCGGCGCCGCGGCACAAGACTCCGCCACTTGTTCGTCCTTTCTCGCAACCGGCCTGGCAAGTCCAATCCCCGACGAAATTACCACGATGATTGCCCCTGATCTTCCGACTTGTCAATCCGCGGAAGTCCACCACCTCCTAACGACTTCGTTGACCGCCCTCTCGGTCAAACGTCTCTTGTAAGTCAGAATATGTACCGGAGATGGAATTCCTGTCAGACGGCGACCATATCGTGTGTCCTATTTCGAACGCCAGGTCATACAACGAGAAGTCGACAAGATGCTCTCCAAAAACGTCATAGAGGCTTCCTCAAGTCCGTGGGCGTCACCTGTCGTCTTCGTGAAAAAGAAGGATGGCAGCTGGAGATTTTTCGTCGACTATCGTGGCTTAAACAAAATAACGCGCAAAGACGTATATCCGCTGCCACGGATCGATGACGCCTTGAAGTGTCTTCATGGTGGGAAGTACTTCTCATCCATAGACGTGCACTCGGGTTACTGGTAGATTTCTCTTGATGACTTGGATCGATAAAAAACTGCCTTTATCACACCGACGGCCTCTATCAGTTCAAAGTTATGCTCTTTGAACTGTGCAACGCCCCCGAATGGGCTCTCTCCTTCGTGGCTACAAATGGTATATCTGCCTCTGCTACCTAGACGATTTCACTGTGTTTTCCCCAACGTTTGAAAGTCACCTTACTCGTTTGGCGACCATTCTAGCTGTCTTTCGTTGAGCAGGACTCCATATAAACTCCAAAAAGTGTAATTTCGGCAGGCAACAAATCACTGCACTTGGTCATCTTGTAAGTGTTACAAGTGTCCAACCTGACCCTGTCAAGATTAACGCTATCAAGAACTTCCATGTGCCCTCGTTTACTAAAGCTGTTCGGAGTTTTGTTGGATTATGCTCGTACTTCCGCCGTGTTATATGCAATTTCGCCATCATAGCCCGACCCCTAACCGACCTTCTCAAGAAGGACGTGCCCTTCTCGTGGGGCCCCGACCAAGCGACTGCATTATCGGCGCCGACCAACTTGCCCACTTCACCGCCTATATTTGCTCACTTAAACCCATCCGCGCCTTCTGAGGTTCGCACAGATGCTAGTGGGCATGGAATCGGCGCCGTCCTCGATCAGCACCAGCATGGCCACACACGTGTTATTGCATACGCCAGCTGCCTGCTCTCCACATATGAACGGAACTATTCGATCACAGAGCGCGAGTGCCTTGAAATGGTTTGGGCTGTCGAAACATTTCGCCCGTATTTGAACGACCGCGCATTCTCGGTTCTTACCGACCACCACGCTCTTTGCTGGCTGTCCTCGTTCAAGGCCCCAACTGGTCGCCTTCGTCGCTAGGCTCTGAGACTACAGGAATATACCTTTGAGGTAATTTATCAATCAGGCAGGCTACATCACGATGCCGATTGTCTTACACGCCATCCGATGGACCCTGCTAGCCTCGCTGACCATTACCATGATTCCTGTGTGCTGGCCATCTGTGATTTACGCGACATTGGCACGGAACAGCGTCGGGATGCAGTCCTAAAGCTCACCATTGAGCGCCTCTCTTTGCATGTTCCGATGTTCCGACCCTGCTCTACGCCAATATGTCCTACGCGATGACGTCCTTTACCGTCGCAACATGAAACCTGACGGGCGGTAATTCTTGCTAGTTATTCCCCGACACTTGCGCACCACCATTCTTCAACATATGCATGATGCTCCAACTGCGGGACACCTGGGCGTTTCACGCACCTACGACCGCGTGCGACAGCGGTTCTTTTGGCCTGGCTTGTATCGTTCGGTGCGCCGATACGTTGCTGTCTGCGAGCGCTGTCATCGCCGTAAACGTCCTGCTCTTCCTCAGGCTGGCCTGCTTCAACCTGTCGACATTCTACCGGAACCCTTCTTCCGCATCGGCCTTGACTTGCTCGGACCTTTCCCTACGTCCGTATCCGGCAACAGATCGATTGCCGTCGCAACTGACTACGCCACCAGATATGCCATCACGCGCGCCATGCACAGTAGCTGCGTTACCGACGTTGCAGACTTTCTGCTCAATGACGTCATTCTTCGGCACGGGGCTCCGCGCCAGCTTCTTACGGATCGTGGCCGCTGTTTCCTTGCAAAGGTCATTCACGAAATTCTGCGTAGCTACTCTACTGAACATCGCCTTACGGCAGCCTACCATCCACCGACCAACGGTCTTACTGAGCGGCTCAACCGAACTCTCACGGATATGCTGTCCATGTACATCTCTCATGATCACCGCGATTGCGACGCCGCCCTACCCTACGTTAATTTTGCCTACAACTCGTCCCCACATGACACTGCCGGTTATTGGCCGTTCTTTCTCCTGTACGGCGGCAACCCTGCGCCTTCCTGCTGATCCATCTGTACCAACCGCACATGCTCAGGACGTCCTCTCTCAAGCCAGAATGGCTCGTCAGGCTGCTCACACTAGGCTATGTGCGTCGCAGGCCTCCCAAAAAGAGCGCTATGATAACCGGCACCGCGAAGTAGAGTAGCCTCCTGAATCTCTGGTCCTACTCTGGACGCCGTCTCGACGCCAAGGCCTGTTACAAAGTTCTCCGCGAGCTCAACGACATTGACTACCTCATCACCCCGCTCCAACATCGCCCGTGTTCATCTTTTACGTCTGCTGCTGATGTTGTCCATGTGTCGCGGCTAAAAGCCTACTACACCAGCAGTGCTGACTGATTTTAGAAGGCGCGGTGACGGCGCTCAGTCCGCCGGGGGTGATGCTACGAGGCATTGGGTATGAGCCTGCCATTAAAGAACCGCAGTGCTACGCGAAGAGGAAGAAGATGGGACATGCCGCGTGATATGCTGTCAGCCATTCTCTGGTAGCAGCAGCCTGTAAATATTGTCTCTCCCGTGTACTTGTGAATCCCCATGACAATATTTTCCCAAGACTTCTGTTAGAGCGTTAGTTTGACGATGGTATGCGATTAACGCAGTTCGGTGGTTTACGCGGAAGCGCTTGAACTACTTGGGAGAGAAACGCATGCGCTCTGTCCCTGACCAGTCCCCGAAATGGATTATGTGGGAGCAGAAAGTTGCTTAGGTAGAAGAAGGCAATCTCACGCGTAGTAACAGCAGAAAGGGCCGCTGTCTCAGCATAGCGGTTGAGGTGGTCAACACCGACGATGATCCATTATTTCCTAGACGTGGTGGGGTGGACAGGACGGAGTAGTAACGGTCGATGCCGACACGGTTGAAAGAACGCTGTCAGCAAGACAGAGGTTGGAGCTGACCGTTCGACAGCCGAGGAGGTGCCCTGCGTCGCTGGATCGCGGTGTAGGCGCGAATGTACTTGCGTGTTTTCATGGCACATAGCGTGGCATGAGAAGTGCTGGAACGAGGTGTAGAACACGTTGGCATAAGCACTATAGGTGTCAGCAGGAGAAGCAGCGCTGATGTCGCAGCGCATGCGAAGTGGTATGAATAGGAGCCCCTTTCACGGCCGCTCGACATTTTGACTGAGCGGCGGTGTCACTTTAGATCGCCAGCCATATGCTTGCAGCAACGGTAGGGCATGTTGTCTCTTACGACAAAATTAGGGACCTGAGTGCGTAGCGCGCGGAAAGGCGAGATGGCAGAGGAAGCCATCTCATATATTCAACATATATATGTTGAATATATATTCATATATTCAACATATACATGTTGAATGTTCGGTGTGCAATTTATTTACACAACTACATGCAGTAAAAACTCCATACCTCGAACCTTCCGCTCTAGCCACGGGTTCTTGTGTCTATGTGCTGTTTCAAGACACGGTGCACCTAATGTCACCATTAAGATAAATAATGCAGGACAATGTTCTGTTCGTGCTTGCGTGCAGAAAGCATGGTTGCTGAGCTCAAGAGCACACTCAACAGATTTGATAATGGCATATATGTGTAACTTGCACATACTGTTCCAATGCAAAACAGCACAATGCAAGGTTAACCCTTTGAAGGTAGATTTTTTTCGGCATATACGACTCCCAAGAGCATTTTTATTGCATGTTTGGAAATTCTTCGGAGCGACCTATTTCGAAAAAAATTACCGTAATTTTTTCACGGCAAACTCAAGCTGTGCAAAAAAATATTTTGCGTTGGTATAGCATAGACCATCCATGGCGTAATCAAACTGCGCGGGTGAGCGCACTCAGGAAAACCCTATGGTCGCGTGCTAGTCAGAAAACAAGAAGTGAGAAAACTCCACTAATCATTCATCTTATATGCAACGAGAGGCAATGAGCTTGGAAGTCTGAAAAAAGGGACACGCTGGCATTAACGTAAGCCAGCGTGTCCGAGAAATAGTTGTACTCGCGTACAACTATTTCTCGTACATTCTCGTGCACATTTTTTTCAATAGGGGAAGTCCTGTCGTGACGGGCTCTGTATTAATTTTGCCTATGTGGTGCTCTGTATTGAGGAGACATACATTAATGCGAAAATACTCGTGTACTTAGATTTAGGTGCACGCTAAAGAACCCCAGGTAGTCGAAATTTCCGGAGTCCCCCACTACGGCGTGCCGCATAATCACAACGTGGTTTCGTCACGTAAAACCCCATACTTTTTGACATACATTAGGCGGTTAACCTATATCTGCTGAATAAAGAGCAGATACACATTCTAGAAGGCCTTATAGAAATGATTCTATGCATTCTACTTGGGACGGGCAGATACCTGCCATGCCCTCTAGAACTTAATTCCTTTAGATGCAACATGGCGTGGGGAATGTGTGCCTGCATTTAAAGAAATGAGCCGTTATACACTGAAAACACTTTATTTACAAATCTATATATACATGTTGAATGTTCGGTGTGCAATTTATTTACACAACTACATGCAGTAAAAACTCGATACCTCGAACCTTCCGCTCTAGCCACGGGTTCTTGTGTCTATGTGCTGTTTCAAGACACGGTGCACCAAATGTCACCATTAAGATAAATAATGCAGGACAATGTTCTGTTCGTGCTTGCGTGCAGAAAGCATGGTTGCTGAGCTCAAGAGCACACTCAACAGATTTGATAATGGCATACATGTGAGCATATATGTGTAACTTGCACATACTGTTCCAATGCAAAACAGCACAATGCAAGGTTAACCCTTTGAAGGTAGATTTTTTTCGGCATATACGACTCCCAAGAGCATTTTTATTGCATGTTTAGAAATTCTTCGGAGCGACCTATTTCGAAAAAAATTACCGTAATTTTTTCACGGCAAACTCAAGCTGTGAAAAAAAAATATTTTGCGTTGGTATAGCATAGACCATCCATGGCGTAATCAAACAGCGCGGGTGAGCGCACTCAGGAAAACCCCATGGTCGCGTGCTAGTCAGAAAACAAAAAGTGAGAAACCTCCACTAATCAATCATCTTATATGCAACGAGAGGCAGTGAGCTTGGAAGTCTGAAAAAAGGGACACGCTGGCATGGCAGCATCACTTATTTGTACCAGTGCCCGCCTGTGAATGAATGTAATCGTACCCCTGTGAGCACTAAAGAAGTGGGTATCACCGTATCAAAGATGACAAATCAGATAGTCATCAGGTATGCGAGCGCAAGAAGCAGAAACTGCCTGCGGGACAAAACTGTAACTGTAACGGACGCAGATGTGCGAGCGGTAGCAGACGCGCCGGCGCAAACAAAGAAAAAAAAAACGGAACAAAAATGGATACTATCGGCGCGACAAAAAATTCCCTGTATTCCCGCAGACTTCCAGCAAATGCTGGGCAAAAAAAAAAAAAAAAAAACGTTAGAGAATTAGTGGCTGTTTTAAGATGCAGCCAGCGTCGTAAATATATGGCATTGACCATTTTGGATTTGTTCGCGGAGCCGTATGTTCGCGGATTTTTTCGGATGTTCGGATTTGTTCGCGGGACCTAACACAGCTTGCATTCACGTCTTTCTCCGTGAAAGGGTTAAAGCGCGGTGTGCAATACGTACTTCGCAAACTAGCGAACATGTGTCGTTATTGCCATCGTCACTTGCTGCAACGGTACGTATGGGGTGCCATCACTGCATGAAGGGGGGAAACAAATTTTGATACCTACTTCCGAGGTGCCGTCATTATGCAAGTAGATACGGTAGTTATCCTGCTGGAACACATTACTAGAGACCGGATTTTAGGCAAATGCCTTTTTTGTTCCTTGCGCTCCTATCGCCCCACTTTGATATATGAGCATAAATTAGAGGTTAAGAAGGGCTTTTATAGTGTTGTTATAGTGCCTATAAATGCCTATTTTGGCGTTTGTTCCTAAATGCCTATAAATGCCTATTTTCAATATCGGCGCCTATATGAACACTATTTAGCCTCAAGTTTCGCTTTCGAGTGCAGCTAGAGACCGCTATTCATGTTACCGGGCAACATTGACTGTTCGGAACTCTATGAGGTTCAACCTAGTCCTTTAGATCAACCAACTCCCGGAAAACAACTGCTAGCAGCATTGAAATGGGACGCGCCGGCCAGCATACGCCGCCGCGCTGACATTGCGCGCGAGGGGTTGGCGAATGCGAAACGGCGGACAGCCGTCAGGGGTGAGGAGAGCGAAGAGCAAAAGAACAAAAAAAAAAAAAAAAAAAAAACGTGTGATGTGCACGCGGCTCTTGTTTTGTTTGTTTTTACTTTTTAAGGTGTTCACCGCCGTCGGGCGGTGGTAGTTTGCTATTGTTTCCACAATCTTCACAGTGATTCTTAGACTACGTTCCGCATACTGTCCAAACAGATTTCTTCAAACTTGTGCACTTCAAAAGGGCGGAAGTGTATTTGGCAGTGTTGGGAAGTCTGGCCTGTACAATTCGGATAATGTCATTGTATATATAAAAATTTCGAAGAGTTGTACCTAACCGTCAACATGTAAAAGCATGCTAATTTCTTAATAAATCGTAGTCTCTCTTGCATTTGTTATTTGTTTGTTTTTGTTGTGTCTTAATTTAGTTGCGTCAGGCAGACATAAAGTATCGTTTTTTAATCAGTATTCCCAGCTTTCAAGTATTATTTTTCATGCCTGTTTCACTATATGCGACACTCGAGTACAGTGGCCGTTGAACATCAATATGAGCAGTGTGCTTATTGAATGAAGCCAATTGATCGTCATTGGTCCATCAGTTTTATGGAACAATTGCACGGCTATGTTCAACTGTTGGCGCCTTTGTACCATCATAGACAATAACATTTCTTGTTTTCATATCGTAGATATAGGCCGCGCACGTCTTCGTTTGAAATTAATGGCATTTACGTAAAAATTTATTGTGCCTATATTTACGACATTGGAGGCCTAAAACGCTGTTTTGCCTGCCTATTTTTGGCGCCTAAAACGCGCTTTTTTAATGCCTAAGGATCCGGCCTCTACACATTACCCTTGGAGCCACGAACTACAGGGCTTCTAATTTGTCAATTAGAAGTAGCGTAATGTAGCAAAGAAAAGTAGCAATGAAAATTTTTGCCAGGATCCTGTTCTAATGCATGGGTAATCCTGCGATTTTCCATGGCTCCTGCGACTTCAAATTAATGAAGCTTTACTGCATGTACACATGTTTACAATTCCACGCTTACTTAATGTTTCTCAGCTTGTCTGCTAGGCAACGGTTCACTTTTGCACACCACGATTTCTTCTCCTCCTCAAGGGCATCACATCTCGAAAGATATGCATCAAATGCATCTGAAAAATGAATAATTTTTGTGTAATACATGTATTGTTACAAACATTACAAAAATAAGCTTGAAAGAATGTGAATGATGCTTACTACCCACAGCTTGCAATTTATGGGGGCTCAGTGTCGACTTCTCAACGGCACTGCCGTCCTTCACAAAGCGCCGACAAGGAGCCCCTGTGACACTCCTACCCCGAGCGCCAGGACTCCCCACACCAGTTTCGCCAGTTCTTTGCAGAACAGGGAGTCTCAGCCGGGGCACTGGAGCAGGTCCCAGCTCTCCTTGTCAATGTATACAACATTTCCTAGGTGTACCTGGAATGAAAGATGACAGAGACACATTAAGACTGCTTACGTGTGGAACCGTGAAAGCGCCTTTAGTCAACGAAATGGCTGTAATGTGATGTGCGCAATGTGGCACATGCACTAGGCACACCTTAAGTCAACCAGAACGAAAGAGCTGCTGTGGCATAGGGTAGAGCACTGCAAGGGCCGATTTTTTCAGTCCAGGCCCGGCCCGGGCCCGATTTTACATCGGGATGCCCGCCCGAGCCCGACCAAAAGATTTATGGCGAGACCCGGGCCCGACCCGCCACCCCTTTACCTTAGGCCCGAGCCCGGCCCGAGCCCGACTCGAAACCTGCCTGAGACCGAAAAAGACCACCGAGTGGCATTAAAAAATAAAATAAAGAAGATAATGGAAGGAATTTATTCTTAAGGCATAAATACATGTCATATGCCATTATGAACACCACTTTAGCGGTCTGAACGGAAATACCAGCGCGCAAAGTAGCACGAATGACCCTGCCGAGCAGTATCGCCAGCATTTTCTAACGGCGCGACTTTGATGCGGCCCAATCGACTTCTATCGCCACCCGCCGCGGTATCTCAGTCAGATAAGGTGTTGCGCTGCTGAGCACTAGATCGCGGGATCGTACCCCGGCCGCGGCGGCCGCATTTCGATGGAGGCGAAATGCAAAAACGCCCGTCTGCTTGCGTTGTAGTGCACGTTAAAGAACACCGGGTGGTCAAAATTAATCCGGAGCCCTCCACTACGGCGTGCCTCATAATCAGAACTGGTTTTGGCATGTAAAACCCCCGAAAGATGAAGATGACTTCTATCGCCACGCCGCCACAGTATTTTTCCACATCGGACGCCTCACTGCAAAGCATGCGCCGCCCCAGCCGCTTGCCCCACTGAACCATATTCTAGTACACTATAGCCGAAGCGCCGCCACGATCGGTCGTGAACGCAGCGCATGAATGGAGTATAAATGGGGAAAGAAAGCTTCTCGTTCCTCCGTGGTGCAGCGTAATTTGCTGCTGCTCAAATTACGCTGTAATTGACAACATGCGTGTAATCATGGATGACGCAGTGCCATATTTCAGCCGCGTGATGAATTATCTTATCCTACCAGTCATCGTTTGGCCAATTCGTCTTTGACGAATCAGCAAGTCGCGAACGCGCTTACACCGCGCTGAAAGCATTAATTACATTGATTTAGGTAAGAAATACAATGGCATCCTTTAGTTTGAGGCGACTTCGGTCTTTCTGGACTTTTACATTCCGTTGAAACAGCACAAAATACGACGGAAGAAGAAAAGGGAAGTACACGGGAGTAGCACTGCTAGCTTCCAGCTGCGCCGGGGCAAGGGGTATTTCAGAGTCGAGACGCGTGAGGATAACTCGTTGCACGTTACATACACACCACCAGAAAGTCCGAGCCCGGCCCGTGTCGAAATACCCGAGCCCGGCCCGGGACCGGGTCAAAAAGCCCATGCCGTATCCGAGCCCGGCCTGAGCTCGTGAAAAAGCTGCCCTACACCGCCCGACCCGGCCCACGGGCCGGGCCAGGCACGGGCTTTCGGGTAAGGCCGAGCCCGTGCAGTGCTTTAACATAGGGGAAGCGTGCTCCTTTCATACACCAGGTTCTCATTCCCACCCAGTCTGCCAAACTTTCTTATTAAAGCAAGTAATTTGCTTTATTTACAGAAACCTGCCTAAATTTGACATCAATCTAAGTATTTTTATGTGCTTTTACTGCTTGCGCCATAGGTTAATGGTTTTATGTCATTAAGTGGTGGTAGCAAAAAGATCTCTAACTGTTCAATAAACGTAACCGGAAACAGCAGGTACGTCCAGTGGTATTGGTATGGGGGCTGCAAACAAAATTATATGCCTTACCCCTGCTTGAAAGTAATATTTAAAGTGAATGTACAAGCAACACATAATCAGTTTCAGTGAGTCCAAGTAGAGTATTTCAGCCTTGTGAAGTGAAGACAGAGGTACAGGTTGTGCCACCCAACCAGAAGATTAACTCTCTTAGTATCCGCCTCTTATTCACCCTTAGAGCAATTAGTGATAGCCAAAGTACAGCTTGCATCTTTACAACACTTGGCTTGTGCTCTGAGGCTATCATTACATAAAGCATAAATGCAGAAGTACATATTAGCACGCTTTATGAAAAGCAAGAAGATTAGTGCTATACTGACTGGAAGTGACATAAAGGGTAAGAATGTTCTGGCTCAATACATTTCGTGTTTATCAACACTGACTGACAAGTAACTCAAAAAGTTGCTGCATGTTCATGTACCATTTGAGTGCGACACAACAAAGGAAAGGGAGGCCGCAAAGATGAAAAGCTATCAATTCAACGTTTCTTTTGATGGAAGGATCAAAGAAAATATTTACACTGCTTGAGCGCTTGTACTACACAAAATTCTTTCAGAAAGAGGGCACAATTAATTTGCAATACAAATGTAGAAAATCATGATAAACAGTACTTGCATAAAATAATAGCACAGAGTGCTGTTTCATGTCATTCAGAGAGTGTTCCTCCTTGTAATGAAAAAGAATGAGCACTGACACATGTCCCATTTTTTATGTGGTATTCCTCAGTGATCTGATTGGTCAATCGGTTGCCATAGATGAACAAAACAGATGAAGAAGGTTTATCTGGCGCGCAGCACCAGTCGTGCCAATGCATCAAGTTGGACGAGCGTACGCGTACTTCTCCCTTGAGTGAATTATGGTGCTCTCCTGGGCGCATGTTGAGGCACCGGCCTGTCTGCCCCATGTACATTTGACTGAATATACACATGATCAAAGGAAGAGACTACGCTGCCACCGACGAACAAAGACAAATTTGGTTGTATCTTTAAATCAGCAAGCCTCGCTTGCGTGGATGCCTTTCTCCATTCGCTTGTGGAGTGCTATGCACACACATTTCCAGCGAAAAATAAAGTAGGCACGATTTCCACGACAGTTCACAAGTGTATAAGTATGGCTTTTTGGGCTAGTTGGTTCGATACACCAGAGGCGGTCATAGCGCTAGAAGACACGTCCTGTTCTCTCGTTCTTGTCCGTGCCTTCTAGCGCTATGACCACCTCTGAGTTCACAAGTGAATTGAGAAAGGCGAGCAGGCAAGGGAGGTTGGCTTCGTTAAAGATACCACCAAATTTTTCTTGTGTGTGTGAGAGGCAGTGTACTGTATTCCTTTCACACGTGGTCAAATGTACACAGGACAGACTGGCCGCTAACTAAACACGTGTCGAAGAAATCAACATATTTCACTCAACAGAGACCAGTCAGTATGCTCGTTCAGCTTGGCCGTGCATTGCCGCGATAGGATTTCAGGCTGGATTAAGACTGCTCATCTGTTTTCACCCACGGTGAAAAATTGACAAGCGAAATCAGTGAGGCCTACCACATAAATAAGGCGTGTGAGCGAAACCCCATTATCAATGCACGAAAAAAAAGGGTGTACTTTCTAGATGACAAGGAATTGGAAGTAGTCTGCGCATATTTACTTTTCTTTTTACGCCAATACAGTTTATCATGACTTTATGCATTTATATTACAGCTTACGCCTTCCCTATGAAAGAACGTGTGCATAATATAAGCACACATGCAGTGTTATTGTTATTTTTAATCCTTCCATCAAAATAAACAGTGAGTTGTTAAGAGCAGTCATGATGTATGGTGTCACTTTTCCTCCCTGTGTACATCCTGTCCTGAAAAGTTGCATGAACTGACCGGCAAACTCATAAGGACACTAGCAATTTCACCTAGCAAACATGGCTGGTTCTCAGAAAATGCACAAACACGGTGATTGGTATCTTTTAGCACACTGTATCAATAGTAGGTGCAAGTTGCTGCAATACTTCATTGCTGAAATACTTCAGCTGTCACACGGCTACAGTGCTTAAGACACCACAGAAGTGTAAGTGCACAACAAAAACAAGCGGCGCATCAACCATAAATTTAACTTTAGCAGTGACAACATAGGCTGTTTAGTGTTGCTAAAACACTACCTAACATGCAGAAAGTATATACACAAGTATACTTAGCGATAAATACTTACCTACCTAAATAAAAACTATAAGAGTTGCAGTGCATATGATCCTTGTTCTAGACACTGGTATTTTGTCAAAAATTATTTTATAATTAGATATAATGATTCCATTTCATCTGCCCGGTAAATGAAGTCTTACTGATAACATTACAATTTGGATTTGCTGGTTCAACATATTTTGACTTAAGCAGCGCCAAGCAGAATGAATAGACCGATTTCCCACTGTTCTGACCAAATACACAGGACGAAACAGAAGACATGTAAAGGGACCCAAAATATTAGAAATGATTCTTGACAGCCTAGAAATAGGGATTGCTAGTTTATTATCACTATTAAAATTACAGTAGTGCCAATCAGAATGCTCTGTGTGGTATAGCTGAAATAAAATTCATTTGACGAGCAACATTGCAATAACGAGCAACCGCCATATTAAGAGCAAGAAGACACATAAGCACTATGTGCGAAATAATGTGCTTTTGTAATGATAGAGCATCAATACAATGAACTATCTACCAGTTAACTATGTGTGCTATGCTGCATTGACTTAAAGTGAAAAATGACTTATCTGGACACAGACTTTCAACTGCTACAATGCCTACTTGCATGAATGGGGAGAGCTTGGCAAGAATATAAAAAAAAATGTTAGAGAAAAAAGCAAGCTTACTAGAAAACACTTAACTACAGTAGTAACTACAGCACAGTGAATACTGGCCTTAATGTATCATTTCAAGAAGTTCAAGCTCGTGAAATGTGTTTTTGCCAGGGGCAGTTTTTCTGGGAACAAGAGAGGAATAATCTTGAATATGAATGTTAAACAATGGTAAGCACACTGTGTGCTTACACTTATGACATATTTGCCCACTGCACTTTGAATTCTTACATCTGCAAAATCTGCACTAGAGTGTAGCATAATCACAAGAAAATTCATAAATAAAAGCTACAACTTAGGAAAAAGTTTCAAAACAAGAAAACGAAAATAAAAAGTGATAAATACATTGTGTACTAAGCAAAAATGAAATGTAATGTAACTTGCAGCCAAGCGATTCATGCAAGAGAAAATACTTATCAGGACATGTTAGGTCTAGCTCTATATCGAACACGATAACGTGTGCATAATAACTATGAACACAAATGAACAGCAAGTTGCATAAGTATTAACCTATTTAGTAAGCTGTGTTCAGCAATGTCGATAAACTTGTTCACGAATGATACCGATATGCAAGTTTTTGGAACACGCACACTTCATACATACCTGACCCGACAATCCAGACTACACGTTGCCCTACGGCAGGCATAGCCAAGGGGTCTGGTGGATCCTGCGTTATGTGAACACTGTTGTGCGTCACGGCCTCGCCACTACAAAAAAAGTTCTGTGTTAGCTTATAGCAGTGGCACATTAAAGCTCTCGAAATGTCAACACATGCATGGAGCATCTAAAAATAGTCACGAAAACATGCAGGGTGGAAACAGACCACTAAGTCGAAGTCACTGATGAATGTCATGATAATTGGGACCTCTTCATCACAGTAAAAATTTTGACACGCAACAGCAGCAGCACATTACAAAGAAATGTTTGTTTACAAAACAATTCATGTTTAGTTACGTATGAGGTATGTCAACACACCTTGTCTTTAAAAGTAAGCTGTACTAGTAGCAAGCTATGATTACTTACATGTTTTTCTATAAAACTGTCGTAAACCAAAAGCTTTGTAAGCAGCAGTTATTTACAACGTCGACGCATTTATAAGCGAGGAAACGCCATTGCAATAAGAATAAGTGCAGAGGCAAATGAGTCGTTATTATGCAACTTCAGTTAAAACCTGGAGCTCACGCACAGGCGCACATGATGAACACGATTATTTCCGAACGTAATGTTTCTCATCGGAAGAAAACGCTTATCAAGCTTTTCAATTTCGCGTTGAGGCACCCACTTGCGTAACTAACTTCTAACAAGCAGTGTTCAGCAAGCATGAGCACAGGTTTCACTGTTGTGGTGGGATTTCTATTTCCTACGCTCGCGCATTCTATGCACACACGAGAAGCCCGCACAATACGCCTGTAGTTATCAAGCACGATTACTTACCTTTTGAATGGTACGACGCGGTCGAAAAGTGCTCTCCAAGTTGCTGGTGCTGCGTCGACGATGTTACTCCCAGCATACATGCCGCTGCGTAGTGGACGAGCTGAGGCATGCTAATAATACGCATTATTTCTTTGCGACGTCCACCCTACTTTACACAACCAGCGACAAAGGGGATTCGGCGGAACTCGACGGACTCGAACGATGAAAATGGTTCGTCCACATTTGCCTGGCGCGGCACGCATACGGCGAGTTTGCAGCATGACACAAGCTACATTCAGGCACTTCTGTTCACGCTAACAGCGTCCCGTATCATTACAGCAAACACAAGAACACACGACCAAGCAAACGCATCATCGCAGACCGCACGAACAACCGGCATGTTGAAGATGGATGGATGGATGGATAAGGCTGAACCCTTAAATCGGGCGGTGGCACATGCCACCTAGCCGTGACTATTACCATATATTGTACTTTGTGGAGGGTGAAATTTCACCCTTGCCTTGATTTTAGCCACCAATCAGATGACCTCCGTTTTGTTTATTTCTATTTTGCCTCCACTGTCCCTAAACCCCAACGCTTTGAAAAAACCAGCCCCGTTGCTTTGCACTGCAAGGTTCAGCCATTTACAGAAAAGTATGAGGTGTTCAGCCGTTTACTCTTCCTCTCCACATGCACCGCACAACGTGTCAGTACCTTGGTACTTGACTCGGTACATCTTAGTGCTCAATACTCCCGTCCTGGCTTCATACAACAAAGAGCTTCCCCTAGAATTATATTGAATATCATCTTTGTCAATTTCTTGCTTGAAAGTTGTGTATGTTCCCAGTGCTGATTTTGGAGGAAAAGCTGCAGCGCCACCTGCATACTTGTGAGACTGTTGTGGCCTCTGTGATGCCTGGAATATTAACCAGTAAACTCACATACATCTTGTGCCGGGTTGTACCCAACTACGCATAGATGTCGCGAGACAAAATAATCATTGAACAATGTATATTTTACGCTGTAGTTCTGCATAGAAAGAAATTCTATGACGTATTTTTACCTTTGAGTCACCTCTGCCGTCTGCAGCCAGCAAAAGCATAGCCTTCGAGATCAGCGTATGTCACATCAGCAAAGCAGCCAAGCCGTCGTGGGGGCGGGATTTGAACGTTTTGGGTTTCGGTCAGCTATCTCCAAGCCAATCCATCACGTTTCGCGCTGCTGCCTACTTTGCGTACGTAGTCACTTCGTTTTAAATAACTTTCTGATATCGTCAACATGAATTGTAGCCTCAGGAGTTGTTCACACGATATCGGAGGTACACATGTGCAGTTTGCTATGATGATGATGTGTTGTGCTTTATGGCGCAAGGGCCAGGTATGGCCAAAGAGCGCCATGACAAGTGTTAACGTTATCGATAAGCTGTTGATGATGTGGGCAATGAGTTTCTGATGGCAGATGTGACCTGGCTGTAAAAGGGCCTAAAACAGTCGCTGTAAACGGCGTAAAACATATACGTACTAAAATAATGACATTGATTAGTTAGTGATGTGGGCTATGGCAATTGAGTTTCCTTAAAGAAGCATGATGTAGCAGATATAAGACTATAACAAATGTGACACTAGAGCTTGAAGAGTGGCCTTGAATACAAGGGCTATTAATAAGATGCTAAAAGTTACCTGGCCAGATAATTTTCAGGGAGTCTGTTTCACTTAAGAATTCCAAGACTGTTTTCAGATTAAAAAGCGGTTCATTGCTAAGGAAATATGCCGGGTGGAGAGGTATGTTTTCGCGATATGCAGAGGGGAAGTACTTTTTCCTCTCTGCTTCTTTGCAGGGCATTGAATAAGAACATGGACAACTGTCAGAATATTGCCGCACTTACTACAAGTCGGAGGATCACTCCCAGTCAAGAGGTAAGAGTGGGTACTGGAAGTGTGTCCTATTCTTAATCGACAGACAAGTACTTCCTTATATCGTGCCGTTTTCTCAGTTATCCAGTTACCTAGTTTTGGTTTTATCATGTGTAGCTTATTTAATACTCGGGTATCCCACTCTCCTTGCCAATGCTTCCTCAGCTGACGGCGTAGAAAAGACTGTAGGTCTGTGGCAGGGATGGGGATATTTGCGTCCGTGTCACTAGAGGCTACTGACGTAGTGTTTTCATCTGCAGCTTCATTGCCTTTTATACCTTTGTGGCCAGGTACCCAGCATAAAACAATCACTTGGTTGCACTTATATGCAGAGCACAACAAGCTGTACAGTTCATTAAAAACAGAGTTCTTATGTTTTCGTAGACTAATTAGGGCTCTGACTACACTTAATGAATCAGTGAACACAATAGCCCTAGAGAGGTTTGTGAGCCTTATGTGTTTAACAGCCGATAGTATAGCATACGCTTCTGTTGTAAAAATAGATGTGTGTGGATTTAGTGCCCCAGATGTAGAAAATGAGTCTCCGAGAGCTGCGTAAGAAACACCAGCAGAGGACTTCGAAGCATCTGTATAGTATTCTGCGCAGGAGTACTTCTCCTGGAGCTCAAGAAAATGGGAATGTATATGTGCCTCCGGTGCTTGTTTGGATATTTATATAAAAGAGATGTCACACTGACTAGTCTGCCATTCCCAAGGTGGGGGCAGGCGAGTAGGAGCCATGATGACATTTTCTAGTAGTGGGATGCCTGTGTCCTCTGCCAGTACCTCTAAACGAAGGTTCAATGGAGCCCTAATAGCGGGGCGGTTATGGAACAGCCTGGCAGTAGAGATGTCGCGAATGGTAAAATGACATGGATGCTGAATATCCGATTTAACCTTCAGGGCGTAGGAAAAACTTAAATATGTCCTTCGTAGATGTAGAGACCAGTCGTTAGAGTCCACATACAGGCTTTCTACAGGACTAGTCCTGAAAGCACCTGTAGCAAGGCGTATACCCAAGTGGTGAACGGGATCTAGCATCCTTAAAGCACTAGGTGCAGCGAAGTTATATACTATAGCTCCGTAATCGAGGCGTGACCGTATAAGACTTTTGTGGAGACTCAAAAGGCATCTCCTGTCACTTCCCCAGGATGTCCGAGACATGAGCTTCAGTAAATTAATTGTCTTCAGACACCTCATTCTCAGATACCTGAGGTGAGGAACAAAAGTTAATTTGGAGTCTAAGATAATTCCTAGAAATTTATGTTCGTGGCTGACAGATAGCCGTTGTCCATTAAGATTAGTAGCAGGGTCAGGCAGTACACCTCTCTTGTTCGAGAAGAGAACGCATATGCTTTTTTGGGGGTTGAGTTTAAATCCATTCTCGTCCGCCCATTTAGACAATTTATTTAAGCCAAGCTGTACTTGTCGCTCGCAGATACTTAAGATTACATGATTTGAACCCATTTGGATATCATCCACATATACAGAATAAAACATTGTACGTGGTATGACAGTTTGGAGCGAGTTCATCTTGACAATAAATAAAGTACAGCTCAGGACACCACCTTGTGGTACACCAGCCTCCTGCGTGAATTGTCGAGACAGGACGTTACCAACTCTAACACGGAACGTGCGATCAGAGAGGTCGCTCTGTATCACATTTAATAAGTTGCCTCGGACTCCCATTCCAGCCAGGTCACGAAGAATTCCAAAACGCCAAGTTGTGTCGTATGCCTTCTCCATATCTAAAAATACTGACAAGAAAAACTCTTTATGGACAAAGGCATCACGGATATTTGTCTCGATGCGAACAAGGTGATCTGTTGTGGATCTACCTTCTCTAAAGCCGCACTGTAAGGGATCGAGTATTTTGTTGTTTTCAAGATAATAGATGAGGCGTCGGTTAACCATTTTCTCAAAGAGTTTGCATATACAACTTGTCAGAGCTATACGCCTATAACTACTGGGTGAGGAAGGGTCCTTGCCCTCTTTGAGAATAGGAATTACGATGGCTTCTTTCCAGGCGGACGGAATATAGCCAGCAGAGAACATGGAGTTAAATAGTAAGAGTAGTGTTCTGTGGGTTTCTGGATGTAAATGTTTGACCATTTCATATATTATTCTGTCACTTCCGGGAGCGGATTTCTTACAACAATTTAGTGAAGCCTGGAACTCCGCCATGCTAAATGGACGATTGTATGCATCATTTGCTGTGGCTTTTTGACCCAGAGGCTGACGCTCTGCTTGTCGCTGGTATCTTAGAAATGTATCTGTGTAATGTGATGTACTGGAAATGTGCTCGAAGTGTGCTCTTAGACAATCAGCCTGGGCCTCAAGAGTGTCTCCTTGTGTGTTTACTAAAGGTAGAGGATGAGTTTCGTGGCCTTTTATTTTCTTAAGCCTGTTCCAGACTTTTCTTTCATCTGTATAGGAATTAATGCCGGAGATGTATTTTTGCCAGCTTTCCCTTTTGGCACGGCGGCGCGTTCTTCTACCTTCAGACTTTATTTTCTTAAAGCTGATCAAGTTTTCTGTAGTCGGAAAGTTACGGAGGTGATACCAAGCCTTATTTTGTTTCTTTCGCGCTTTCCTACATTCATCGTTCCACCAGGGAACACGTCGTTTAGAAGATGATCCATTTGTTTGTGAGATGTATATTGACGCTGCATCCAAAATAAATGCTGGTAAATATGCAACTGTATCGTCAATACTAAGCATACGAATGTCATTCCAGGTCAAATAAGTCAACTCTCTGTATCGTTTCCAGTCCGCTGAGTCGACTTTCCACTGGGGCACATGTGGTGAGCATTCTTCTTGTTTTGTTAATTTTAAGATAATGGGAAAATGGTCACTCCCGTATGGATTGTTAACCACCTTCCATTCCCAGTAAGGCACGACTGTGCTTGACGCAATGCTTAAATCTATGCATGAGAATGTTTTGTTTGCGACGCTGTAAAAGGTTGGTTGTTTCTTATTTAGCAAACATGCACCTGTAGATAACAGGAAATTTTCTATCAGGCGCCCTCTGGCATCACATCGAGAGTCACCCCACAAGGTATTATGTGCATTAAGGTCTCCAACGAGAATATAGGGCTCCGGAAGTTGAGCAATAAAGCTTTCAAATTCTGTTCTGGAGAGTTGATAGCTGGGTGGGATGTATAAGGAAGTAATTGTTAACAGCTTATCAAAAAGCACTGCTCTGACTGCAACTGCCTCAAGGGGCGTTTGCAGCTGCAAATGTTGGCAGGCGACACCCTTATCAACTATTATGGCGACACCGCCCGATGAAACCAAAGCGTCGTTGCGGTCTTTACGGAAAATGGCATATTGCCGCAGAAAGTTGGTGTGTGTACGATTGAGGTGTGTCTCTTGCACACAGAGCACTCGTGGATTAAACTTGTGTAGGAGTTCCTTTATGTCGTCCAGATTGTGGAGTAGACCTCTAACATTCCAATGCATGATCTGTGTAGCCATATTGGAAGTGTTTTGTGGTGTGTGTCAAGAGAAATAAGGTAGTTCACGAGACCTTTCCAGGCCCCGTGATACGGGATTTTTCTTTTCTCCCGACGCGCTCCACGGAGCTACGCCGTTCCTTCGGCGCCAGGGACGCCGGAGTAGTGATGCTTGCATCCATCACCTCGTCAGAGGCGCTGGATGCTGCCCGCTCCACGGGCACACTCAGGGGTTTTTGGGGCCGGTCTGCACGAGCAGTGACCCTGGGGCCGGCAGGTCCGGAGGACTGCTGGCCCTGCGTTGTAGGGGGCGGAACAGCACTGGCTGCTCCTGCCAGGGGGGCTGAAGGCGTAGCCGCCGTCACACTCTGTGTGACTCGGGCGGCTGCCGCAGGATGTGACGCTGCCCCCCGGCGCGCCACATCGGTGTAGGAAGGACTGGACTGATTATGGGCAGCAAAACGCTTGCGCGCCTCTGGAAATGAAATGTTTAGTTTGACTTTGAGTTGTATTATTTCTTTTTCTTTCTTCCATGACGGGCACGATCGTGAATAGGCGGGGTGGTCTCCGTCACAGTTGGCACAATGGGTTGTGGAAGTGCATATGTCTGAGGCATGTTCTTTAGAAGCACATTTCGCACAGGTAGCGCGCCCTCGGCAGCTCTGAGACCCATGCCCAAAACCCTGACACTTGAAGCATCGGCGCGGATTGGGGATGTATGGTCGTACACGGAGCTTACAATATCCGGTCTCGATTGAATCTGGTAGGTCGCTTGTTCCAAAAGTGATAATTACATGTTTTGTGGGAACTTCTTTGTCGTCACGCCTTAACTTAATTCTTTGAACCTTTACTACATTTTGGTCTTGCCATCCATCCAACAGCTCGCTTTCACTGAGTTCTAGAAGGTCGTCATCAGAAATGACACCGCGTACAGTGTTCATTGACCTGTGAGGGCCCACTGAGACGGGAATGTCACCAAATGCAACAAGTTTCGATAATTTGTTGTACTGTGGCTTATCGCGCACTTCCAAAAGAAGGTCTCCGCTTCCCATCTTAGTGACTTTGTAACCTGGGCCGATTGCTTCTGTCAGACATTTTGCTACAACAAATGGGGATATTGTACGGACAGTCTTGGTTTCGTGTTGGCTATGTACTACGTGGTATTTGGGGAAAATTTCTTTAGGTTTCATAAAAAAGTTGAATGTTTCATCGGTGCGCCCCCTTTTCAGGGAGCGATCAGGAAGTAGGGGAAAAGCATTTGCCATGTAAAAATGGAAAATTCGGCGGCGATGGTAGCCACCCAACACCGAGCCCAACAAGGGGACGCTACAAAGTTAGAATACTTGCAGACGCCAGCCATGCATCGCCGCTATAACCTAATATAAAATACCCAAGGTTGGATAGCTACACCAGGTTAACCCTTGCCACCCAGAAATTCGGAAGTGAGAAGAAGTGACTAGAAGACAGGACAGATGGAAAAGTGAGAGAGAAAGACAAAAGATTGAAGAGGGGGACAGGAAAAGGCGACTGCCGATTTCCTCCAGGTGGGTCAGTCTGGAGGTGCCGTCTATGTGAAGCAGAGGCCGAAGAGGTGTGTTGCCTCCGCCGGGGGGCCTTAAAGGTCCAAACACCCGGCATCGGCTCAACCCCCAGGATCCCCCTTTCCCCAGACACGGCTGAGCCGCGCACGGCTACACGCGGGAGGGTCCAACCCTCGTGTGCTCGGGTCCGTGGTGTCGCAACACACCAAACGCCTGCTTACGCAGACGCCCCTGCGGGCCAGCCTGAACCCAAAACCATTAGTAACGCGATAGCGTGAAGGGTCCCGTGCTGAATAAAATCTGGCGTCGGCGTCGGCGTGCGGCATCGGCGGCCAAGAAAATCCCCCCGAACCACCCCTACCACACAGAGGCCCTCCGCGTGGCGCAGAGGCCCTGGTGAACTAATTGAATTTCTCAAAGTAAAATGTGTAGGAAAAATCGTAAAGTACGACTTAAACACAACACTGACACATGATAGCATCGGATTGTAATTTGAGTATACGAGAAAACATAATTATGTTACGGGGAAACTCAAACACAAACGCCTTTTCCCCGGGGCCTTGCGGCTAGTCGGGCGCGCGGAGTAGTACAAACTAGAGCACTGCACGGGACCGGGCTTACCCGAAAGTCCGGGCCCGGCCCGGCCCACGGGCCGGGCCGGGCCGGGTATAACAGTTTTTTCGCGGGCTCGTGCCGGGCTCGGGCACGGCGTGTGCTTTTTGACCCGGGCCCGGGCCGGGCTCGGGCTTTCTGCTTGTGTGCTTTCAACGTGCAGCGAGTTATTCTCGGGCGTCTCAACTCTAAAAAACATTGTTTTTTGGTCTCGGGCCGGGTTAGGGCCGGTTTCGAGTCGGGCTCGGGCCGGGCTCGGGCCCAAGGTAAAGGGGTGGCGGGCCGGGCCGGGCGGGTAGCGTAGAACATTTCCGGGCCCGGGCCGGGCCCGGGTCTCGCCATAAAAGTTTTGATCGGGCTCGGGCGGGCCGCCGAACGTAAAAACGGGCCTGGGCCGTGCCCGGGCTGAAAAAATCGGCCCGTGCAGTGCTCTAGTACAAACACCCCCTACGCACCCTGCGGAGCGTTGCGATCAACTGGAAGGCGGCGCGCTGTCTTCCCGCTTCCCGCTCTGCCTGCGCGAGATTAAGCCGGGATCGCCAGCTCACTCTCGCACGCTTTCCGCGGCACATACAGCATACGTCACGCGGCTACGATATTATCGCCCGTGGACTTTATACGGAACCGCACGGCGACAGTGACACCGACGGCATAAATGCGCCTGGAGCGTCCATATAATCGCTATCGCAATAAAATTGACAGAGATATGATGGAGGCACCTGGCCCGAAGACGGGTAATTACAGAGCGCCGGGTTGAGGATTTGGTGTTGCAATAGACGTTACATTGCTGTACAATGTGAACCGAACCGTTACATCGTTCTGCTGCTTGTAGGTTGTCTGGGCATGCTTCATGATAGGCGGCGCCGTGGCCGTGCCCACACTGGGCCTCACAGCCGACGCCGTGGGAAGGCGGCCAGTGTTAATCGGCGCCGTGCTCCTGCTTCTGCTATCCGGTACGGGAGCCTGCCTTTCCAAATCCCTGGCAGGGTTTGCGGCTCTGCGGTTCGTGTCAGCGGCATCGTCCGGTGCGCTTGACGTTACCTCGACGGTATGCATACAGGCGATCTTTGGAGCTGAGAAGAGTTGTGATTTGGACTTGTTGGTGCGTCAGCATTGCATAGGTTGGCATACTCACTCATGAGGCGACTCACTAAGACTCACCAAGACTCACCAAGACTCACCAAGACTCACCAAGACTCCCTCAGACTCCCTCAGACTCCCTCAGACTCACTTAGACTCAGGCGTACCGGGTGAACAGAATTGTAGTAAGTCGAAAGAATGCCGGAGTCTGAGTGCGAGCGAGGGGCCCGGATTAGAAGAATTTTGGTGAATCCGAGTCCGAGTGAGCTTGGCTGAGTAGAAGTTTGGTGAGTTTCAGTTCGAGTAAGCCCGAAGCAAAAAATATATATATTGTGAGTGAGTGTAGGTGAATTCTATTTGTTCTGACGAGCTATAGGGCATCAATGTACTAGTAGTAGTCATCTACTATAGTAATAGTCTGCTTCCATGTACTATTTGGGCTACACTAAACGCCTTCATGATCTTTGGAGACCCTGGTTGTCATTGTGTCATATCAAGAAACCTTTAATACCTTGATTATTTGGACAAATTTATTTATTTCAGGGGGAAAAAGTACGTCAAAAATCTGATGTATCTATAGTTTAAGCCGGTGGAAGCTCATAACCACATAAACTGGCAGCTCGTTTTAAAAGGCGTGATAAAGTCTGAAAACTGATAGGAACGAAAACAAGAGGAAATGCAGGACGTTTTGAATTAGAAGTTAGCGAACAAGAAGCATTTGCCTGCAACTACGAAGTTATTAGTCACATTAGTGACGTGCCAGGGTGTTCCATATTTAGCAGCACAAAATTAAAGCTTCCTTTATTTCCGCTGAGGCATGCGCTCATGGTTTAAAGAAGGACCCAACACCAGCTGACCTTGTTTATAGTCACGTGTTATCAAAGATTGTTGCTGTCTATATGGATATTTTAAAACAGCAACAGGAATGTTTTGCTAGGTGGTTAGTCGAGCCGTTTGGTCAATGTTTATCATAGAATCCTTCTCGAAGCACCATCGCTGACGCACACAAAAAGAGAGAACTAAGATACCAGAAAGGTCGGTGTTTCAGTCAGGATAGTTGGTCTTCGTTCTTTTGTGCTTCATATTTTGCGCTTCGATAAACATTGTACGACAAATGAAAGTGCTATTTAACCTGATTATCTGGCGTAGAGAAGCACACCCCTGCGCCAGTGGGTATCTTACCACGTATCCGGAGTTCAGACACCGTTTTTCTGAGGAGCCGCCAAGTTAAGCAAACATTTACACATGCACAGTCAGGAAGGAAATTCTCATTGAGGTGTGAAGAACAAAGCTGCAAACACAACATGAAATGTGGAGCTAACTAGGTGTGCATCTGCAAGAGGCAGTGCAGGACTATCAACGTGCTTATAAACAAAGAAAACTATGTTTGCTCATGAGTACGTTGCCCTCGGACAGCTGTTTTGAAACGCTGCCATCAGTTTTCTTGCTGTAGACTCACTGCATCTTCTCTCGTCCGACCTCTTCGGCTTTGGAGAAATTTGAAAGGCGGTCGCTTTCAATGTATGCTGAAACGGAATACTCCAGTGTTGAATAAACTGAACGAAGTGCAGGCGCCCCACTTATCATGGGATAGAGATTGATGCAAACTCTGCGTCATGATGAGTACCTCTAATGTTGCCAAGAGCACCGCATCTTCATTTCCATTCATAATTCGAGGGGATTACAGCTGCGACACTTTTAACGTTGTATATTTCGTCGAATGCACCATTTTACACGCACAATAGATCGGACGAACGGAAACCCCCTTTTAGGCTACGTTCAAATCACATGTAAAATCTATACCGCTCCTCCGCCTATCCCGACAATTGAACACACTAGGTCACCCTCTCGAAAAATGTAAGGCCAGTTATTTTTAAATGGGATATCCATTCACTACAACAGATAGAGAAGCTTGCGAGTCATTTATAATACAGAAGTTCAGCACGACTTTCTAGGGGAATTAATGAATTCATAGGTATGCTGACGTGTATGCCCAACTAGCCGGATAAATGTTACTACCAATATTACCGACATGTTTGGCGCACCAATGAATACTTTTCCTGTCTGTTTTATGCATTTCCTAACGGTTATATATATGTATGCTATATAATATAAAGAATATTTATGAAGCTATATCTATATTTTCGCACTGATTTATTAGAGATAATTCTCGCCCTTCTGTTATTATTACTTCAATTTGTCATATCATTTTTCATTTATCTCTGATTTTATTTTTCATACACGCATAAACGCATATACAGAACAGTTTGCCCTCAAACGCGAAAGACACCATCTGTGCAAAGAATGCAATGGAATGCAGTTCGCATAACTCAGACGCCAACGGAGGTCACAGTATGTGGGTCATATAACCAGGTGGGGGTGTATTGACTATCTTCGTGGTCTCGCAAAAGTTGCAATAACTTCAAACAAAGAACATAGACAAACACTATTCTGGCAGTTGAGACCCCTCGCATGCTCTATACTAACACGTGACCACTCTCCTCTGCATTCCACTGGCTGCGTCCTTCCATCTTATATTTCTCACGCCACTCCACGCACGCGTGCACGTCAACAAGTGCTCGGACTGACGTCAAATTTCTCAGTGTCTTACGCAACCCGGCATCGTGTCTTCCCTATATGCAAAAGTTCACGCAGCACTTTTGATAGTCTGCGGGTCACCGTCGTCATCGTCCTCGATCACGCGCTAACGATCGTTCAAAACGAATGGCAGCGCTGCGCTCCACGTATCCATTTCTTGGCCAATCTCCCCTAGTGGGTAGAAGCCACATACGTGACAGGAAACAACAACAACACTCTCAACGCCAAACCATGTATGTAAAGTGAGGTGCACCACCACCATTATGTCTCAAAAGGAACACCGTGAAAGTTTACAGCGCGCACGACGACAGGATGAATACCTAAGCGAAAAAATGTACGTGTCTTACGTGCAGGGACACGTGTTACGTGTCCCTGCCGAATTCCTTTTTCAAGGCAGGCTTATCTGGCAGATTGTGGCCATTGGTTCTCACACTCCCCTTTCTCCTTAATTATCTAATCGTCACCGTATTGCTTTCCCACGCACAGGGTAGCAAATCACATTGCCCAAGCTCCATACAGCTGTCCTCCTTTAACTCTCTTTTGCAACGTTCTGCCACCAGGTGCTGCTGTTTGAGTCCACGCCATCTGGTCCGCGAGCGACTTTCATGGCTGCCTCCGTGAGCCTGGCCACGGCCCTTTCTCCCGTGTTTGTCGTCGCTGTGAGGGAGATGTCCTCGACCTGGCGAATGATGCACGCCATGCTACTGGTACCAGCGCTATTGCTAACGTTCCTGGTGTGCATCATCGAGGAGTCGCCCCACTGGTGCCTATACAACAAGTGAGCTATATACATACGGAAACGCGCTTATCCGCGGTCCACAGTATGGTCGGAGCTTCAGTGCAGCACCAGGCGTATATTTACACCACTATGACTCAGCATGTTTATTGCATTTATTTCAACTCAACCTAACCCCACAAGTGCTTGAATATGACATTGGACAGAATAGTGGTCGCAATCCTGTCACGAGGGCAGCGTCTTGGGAAGCATAATCGTTGCAAACACAAATAAGGTGTTTATAAACAAGGACAGATTTCGAACTAATGCAGATTAAATAGTTATGGATTAGAAAAAATTGGCTGTGGCTTAACTCAGTTATGCCTGGGTGTTCGTAGCGAGAGGTACGGTTAGTCCTATTGTTTAGCTTGGTTCTCTCTACGGTTACATGTTCATGTTTATCGTTTAGCTTCGTACCTCTGAGTGTTTGGGTTTGGTTGTTACCTCTCGTTAAGTTATGGTTACATTAAGGACTAGACATTTTTAAAGTGTAACGCATTTATTTTGAAAGTATTCATCTTGTTGTTTCTCAATTGTCACAAAGACAGCCGCCCGATGCTCGGTGAGGCGGGAGAATAAGGGGTTGTCGTGCAGTGATTTGAACACGTTTCGGGTTCTATCCTCATCTGAATTCACTCGCCTGGCCGCTTCGTACTTACGACGCTTCTCGAGGCGTGCGGCTCGTTCTTCCTCCGTCCCCTCGGCTCGCTGCCTCCTCTTGGTTTCGTTTCGACGACGAAGCCTGGCTTCTTTCAGTCTCTCCGACTCACTTTCCATATCTGCCCACGAATCCCACCGAGCCGCCCCTTCTATATATACGATGCAATGCCGGCTCTTTCTCTGTGGTTGCAACACGGTTTCACCGGCTCTTCCTCTGATGTCATGCCAGATGCAAGCGGCGAACGCTCGCAACACAACTGCGGCGGCGGCGGCGCGTCGCCGCGCCGTGGTAACTCGAGCAGACGATGCCAGATGGCGCGGCGAGCGGCGCTGCCAGCTGCGGCGGTTGCTAGGCAACGGCTCAGCTCGTAGTGCGGCCACCGGCCACAGCGAAACGGCGATAATGCGGCCAGTGTAGCTCTCGCTACAAAAACACAACTAAAGAAATTGTGGAGTAACCACTGACGATTGTTATCGGTGTACGCGAATAGCCTGAACGAGCGAAAGAACGAGTGAATGAGAGAGAGAGAGCGAGGGAGAGAACGTTTTCCTTGCTGGGTCGGACCACCGACCAACCCCGAAAACGGCCAAAGAAGCAAAGAAAGTGACTCGCTCTGAAATTGCGTCATATGATGACCTTACCGGAAAGAATACACTATGTCGATGGAGGTTCACTAAATATGCGAGAACGCTGGCACCATCCCGAGCTACTTCTTAGGAAGGAAGATTGATATTCCCCTTCACTAACCATCTTTTTTCCAGAAAGACAACATATATTTATATGCATTTCTGATTGTGTTCAATGTCCTCTTCGGTCATTTTGCAACATTTACACTGGGTTGAATGATTGCGGTGTGCCTTAGTTTTTCTTGTGTGTAATAGGCGGTTCTTAATCAGCGTTGCCATTGGATACTGAAGAAAAGGGAGTCAACATGTAAGTTTAGTGTAGCCAAACAAAGCCAAAATTTCATTATCTTGCCGGATTTGTCGCCATTATAAAAAATATAGTGCTAATCTGCGCCACCACTTCGCTGGCGTCAACTCCCCATGGTTAGTTCTAGTAGACACCCATACGCAAGTACCCCGGAAAGTGGATGAGGAAACGGCGCCACGCTAGCTCAAATGTTAAGAGCATTGCACGCGTAATGCGAAGACGCGGGTTCGAATCCCACTTGCGGCCAGTTGTGTTTTTCATCCACTTTCATCTCGATTTATTTATAATTTCTTTGAATTAAGTTAAGAACTACAACTAGTTTCCCCTACGCTCTCCTTGGTGTCATTGTTTGTTGGCTTCTTATGAGCTGACTAATAAAAATCGGGCCCCTCGGTTTGCTTTCTTCTCGTTCATATATGTATGTCACGCACGTACTTTGCGAAAGTGCCGCCAGACGGCACAACGTGTACAGGAAGAAACGCGAGAGAGGAGTCTAGCTGCAGCACACGCCTGATAGATGACGCATTTCGGCAGCGGGCATACGGCATGTCGCCACGTTGCTTCAATGCGCTCACGTGGACAGTAAACCCGAGATTTCTTACGCCGAAACCCTTCAAAGACAGATTTGCCCTTTCTCTCTTCTTTTTCGCAAACGCACGCAGCATGTTCGACGACGCCGAGCGCATCGCCATGTGGGCGGCTCGTCTCAACCTCGAGGACCCGGACCTCGTGCGCGACCGACTCGACCGAATCCGCAAGGACGCCGAGTCGCACGGAGACGGTGCGGCGTTCCGGTCCGCGAGGCTTCTACGCTACATCACGTCGGTGCACATGCGGTCACGCTGCTTCGCCCTGTTCGGATGTTGGTTCTTCGTGTACATCGCCTACTACGCGCGGGACTACGAGAACCTCGCTCCGTGGGTCGGTGATTTCATCTGCACGATAAGAAGTTTTAACTCGGTTTACTCCTGGCTGTGTTCCAATACTCGCCGTAGACGGCTAAATAGATTAGCTAAAGAGACAGTGGCCATCTTAAGTACCGTCCCAGCTCTAACGAAGGCGGCGAAAAAGACAAATTCGCGAAGGCAGCATCGAAATCAAAAACGATGCGGGATACTTTGCCGCTAAAAGATGACGTCGGTTGAGCGGACGGCCTGGTCCAACTCGACGGGAACGTTGTCTTCTAAACGTAGCTGCGTTTTCTTATGCGCGAATGTAAGCGAAGTTGTGTTTTGCATAGGCTTCGCACACATAAAGTGTTGGAATACCGCAATAATATATGTTTTCTTTGCCTTTTGTTGTTGACGCAAGGGGGCGTCATACCACAGTTACTAACTAGATGAGACACGTGTATGCTGCAGCAAAAACTCGGAGACTACTCAGCACATCCTAATGGAATGCGAAAGGATTCACCTAGCCAGACCCGTAGGTAACGTACACCTTCCAGAAGTGCTTGTGTTTAAAGTGGGCGGAAGCACCAACTGGTCAGCAGTCGAGATAAGCAAGAGACGTTTAGAGTGTTGGTGGGAAAAAAAGCAGGGAAGAAATTGAAGTGACCGGATCGAGGCATTGGTAGCGATGCAAGGCAGATAGAGATGTTCCGAGGAAGAGTTGTTTACAAAATTGCTACAATGAGAAGCATTTATAGCATACCTCAGTAACTCGAGCAGGCTATGTGACTATTTGTCACCACTCCGTTTCAAAGGGGATGCCAATAAACATCATCTTCTAGACGGTTTCAGATGCGTTCCATTGCTTGGCCTCGAAGCTGTCTTTATAGCTGACAATGTAGACCATCTACAATGATGGCCAGAATGGGAACACACCCTCCGTTTCAATTCAAGTTACTTGGATTGCAACTTAATGGAATTTTCAACGTTCCCAATGAGCTTCCTTTGCTAATTTGGACATTTGAAAGGTCCTAGAGATTTTTAGACATAGGCTTTTCGTGGCTGTGCAACCTTAGAGTGCTGTGTTAAATAACTTGCCGTCGATGAACCCATTACTCGTGACCGAGGCATGCAGGATTCTAGATTTGTCGCTGAAGCATGAAGTGAAGTTCAGCGGGGAGAAACTCACGTATATAATATGCGCTGCGGAATCGTTAAACATCAAAAAACAAAAACGATTAGCCTTGTTCGAGCGTTGATGCACAAGAGAGGGACGCATATATGCTGTCTTATGCTACCTTAAGCAACGCCAGCCAAAAAACATTTCTAAATGCCCATTTTTATGTGCTTGATTGAATCGGCACATTAAATACCCGAAGTACACTCAGAATATATATATTGCAGAACACATAAACATGTGTTTAATTTTAGATAAAGTTGGCTCCACTACAGCTGTTTGAAGTTGGCTTTGACAGCGCCAATAAAGTGAATGTCCCAAACAACTTCTGTGGCCTTTGAGAGTTCTGACGAAACCGAATGTCCCGTAGAATCACATTTAGTCAAGCAGGAAGGCCCTAGTGCGGCAGACATTCATTCGAGTAATATTTTGGAAAACGGCAGGACCACCATATATATATATATATATATATATATATATATATATATATATATATTATGACGTCTTTGTTGGCACGACGTTTATGCAGCCCGAGTACTCGGCAGCGAGCCAGCAAAGGCACACACCCGATGATGATGATCACAATGAATTGAAGATGAGGATCGAGCAACGTAGGATGATGATAATATACAGATGAAGAAGACGTGCGTAATAAACGCCCACACAAATTAATTAGTGTGGCCGCTTATTACGCACGTCTAGGATGATGATGATACTATATAGATGATGAAGACGTCTTCTTGAAGACTGACTTTGCCGGCGCTATAGAACAAATTAGAAGATTGCCATCTACGTTACTTTTCTCGGAATGAGTGCCAATACGGGCCGCGACTCGCAGGCCGAGCTTCAAGCGGCGGAGTGGTTCGTGGTGACCGGCAACTTCCCGGCCATGGCTGCCGCATACAGCGTGACGCGGCGGCACAGCGGCTTGCGTTCCGTAGTTCCCCTGTTGGCCGCATGCTCCATGATGTCGGCGCTGCAGTCGGCCCTGGTCGCCATAGGCGGCCGCTCGTTGCTGCTTATGACCTACTGCAGCTCCGTGCTCATTCTCAATGTCGCCTACGTCGCACTGGTGGTGCACACCGTTGACGCGTTCCCTACTCCAGTGCGAAGTCTTGGATACTCCGGTGCGTTCATGTCCGGCCGTATCGGAGCCATGATGGGTGCGCTGTTCCGGGAGTTCGAGTCTATGCCCCTACCCGTTAGCATGATGCCCACGGCTGTGACGTCACTGGGGCTCCTCGCCTTTGCGGCGTCCGCTGTGCTCGTGCCGCCAACTCCGAAGGAGTTGATCGCGGACGAAGGTTCACCGGTTGTTTTGGACACGTCGGCAGTAGCGACGGTGTCAAAAGGCAGCCCGATGTCCTGGAGGGTGCACAAGAGGCAGTCTCCTACGGCGTCGCTGCATTCGGAGCGTAAATGAACGCGTTATTATTGGTAGTGTTATGCGTGTCTGGCTCCTTCCACGAAGCTTTATTGATGACGTGTGTGGGTCTCCAGGTATTGACTGATTTGCCGATATGACTACGACAACTGACAATAACCGTGATGTTTTATATTGTTTAGCGCTCCTCTGTCCAAGCGCAGTTTTGTGTGGTGGACTTGGTTGAGTCATTTCTAGGGGCACGTAACACGTGTCGGTGTTAGTTTGCCGTGGTTTGGTGATTATTTACTCTATGAACGTTTAAAGTACTTATGGAAGTCTCGAATTGTAGATGTTGGAAAAGAGGACGCGTTGGGATGTGTACATGAATAAGGCTTCATGCTATGAAGTTTTGCTGCTTTTTCGGTATGATGCTTCTGGAGCGCTCATAGGTTTTGAAGCTTTGTTCCAGGCAATTTGCGAGCTCTACGTCGTCACCGTCTTGTAATTGAGAATATCCTTAAAATCCTGCAAACTTCGCAGAGAGACCAGGGAAGCGCTGTGTTGTGGGAAAGCCAATGAAGACTTTGCTCAGCGCCAATTTGGAATAGTTTCAAGAATGCAAGTTACTCGTGTTTCTGTTGGCACGACCAGTCGGTAAACATGGCTTTTGCGCCGACGTTCGTTAATGTATGGCGGTTGTACTTAACCCTTAATGTACGATAAGCGTACCCTTCTGTGCTATAGGAATACTATCAAACCGGAATAGAACGAACTCGGATAGAGCGAAATATGCTCTCTATCGAGTACTCGAAGTTCTATCATTATGCATGTAAAATGTATTCTTATAGCGAACCAGACATTGGATATATCGAACTTTGAGCGCGCACGATCTGTCACCAAAAAGCTGCAAACGCGCTCCACCGCCGGCTCCGGGTAGTATCCTAGTCTCCGTGCAGCCGCAGCACCCGGCCGCGCCTCCGCTCCTCCAGCCAGCCTTGCTTTGCAGCGCCCCTGTGATAAAATAATTTTATAATGGCCCTTTTAATATCAGTTGCGTTCTATTTTGTTATTTTTGCTTGTTTCCCTTCCTACTGTGTTATTCCTTACCCTCTCCCCCGTGCTCTGCGCCGCGTTGCAACAGCCGGGGGCCAGCATGGTAGCTCCCACTAATTACAACAACAATATGTGCAACGCAGACTTGTATGTAACGTATTACCTCTAAGTATTTAATTGTAGTCAATCGCATTTTTGGGTGATCTTGCTATTTAACGATTACTTTGCTGACAAAGTAACGTTCGCTGAAGTTACTTTCTTCGGTAACCATTTTGATGGACTAAGCTCTGATTTTTGACAGAGGGCTATCACAGGCGACGCAGCGTTGGGCACTTAAAAGAGGCACTGACATGATATTAAGGCGAAAGCCTTAGAAGTCTATGTTGGCGGTGCCCTTGCGGTGACATTGGCGAAACTCAGCAAAAACCCAACAAAGATATAATCAGTGGCATGACCTTTGTTTAACCACTTCACGAAAGCTTCTCTTATAAGATACCGGCATAGGGTTGAAAATGCATAAATTTTGTATTCAACGCGCTGGAACGAGAATGTTAATCGGGGACCTCAATTTTTGTTAATCACGTACCGAGGTGGGCACTGTTATGGCACGTACACACTAGCGGCAAAACGCGCGCGGCGCGCCGCCGGCGGCGAAACGCAGCAGCGGCAGGACGGCCATACTAAAGCCCCTATATTTATAAAAGTAGCGCCATTCTTAGATCTTGCCGCCACCGCGCTCACCCCGGCGCTTCCTCCTCGCCCTCTCTTAGCCGCCTCCTGTCGCCCCAGCCTCCTCCGCTCCCCCATTGGCCAATCCGTGTCACGTGGAAGTTCGCGTCGCGCTTTTGTATATTTTTTTCTTTCCAGCGCGCTCCAACTGCCATTCTCGGGCCTGTGCGACGAAAGTGCTGTACGCACAAACGGATCAAACGTGTTAGGGACAAGAACTTCGTTGTGATGGCATGCTGCTGCGCCTTAAGTTGCCGCAACCGACAAGGCGAGGGCAAAAGGCTTTTTGTTTACCATCCGGCGTGCGCAAACGCTTGCTGCACACTTGATATTTGCGACGTCTCGCATCGTCGCGTTGCTACTTCCAAAACGGCATTATTAAGACCAGTTACTGACTGACGAAGCAAAATCGCGCCTCAAAAACGTCTCCGCAGGGCGCGATCGAAGTTTTCCTCGGATTTCCTCTGGTAGCGCGTTAGCTGTCGTCTGCCACGGCAGGCCCGACGCAGGCGGCGCCACTGTTGATATCGCGCCTCGATCGCGCTGGTCGCGCCGAGCGCGATAGTGTAACGGAGGAGGAGGGAAGTGGATGGCACTACTTTTTATATATAGGGGCTTTAGGCCACACCAACCGGCGGCGCGCCGCTGCGGCAATCACGTGACAGATTAGACTCTCTCTCCCCCCTTCTCGAACTATCCGTCAGCTCGGTCCGGGAGCTGATGCGTGCAGATGATAGTGCGAAACGAGTTTCCTGCTAACAGCGGACGCGAGTACAAAACGAGCGGTCGAGCGGGTCCGCATGTCACCAGTTTCCCGCGCGCACGTCACGGAAGCGGGCCGCTCTCATTGGTCTCCTTCATCCGCGGCACGCGGCAAACCGCAAAAAATCGGTCCAGGAGCGATCCCTGCCGCGGCAAGAAAAACCGGTTTCGCGGCTGCTTTCGCGGCGCGCGTTTTGCCGCTTTGCCGCCGGCGTTTTGCCGCTAGTGTGTACGTGGCATTAGGGTGAACACGCGAGCGCGCGGCCGAAGGCACTGTCAGCCCCGCGTAACGGCCATTGCTGGAAACGTTGCACATGCGCAGTACACGTCTGACGCGGCTCTTTTTCCACCGCGCGCATCACGTCACTGGAGAGGCTCGTTCCTCGTCTTCTAGCCACGCTTTTTCCTCGTGAGAGTTGATACAGCCTTTAAAGTCCGCTCAGTCCTCAAAAATCCGCGTTTAAAGAGTGCATAATAATGAAAAAAAAAAACACCCATAGCTATGAGGCATGTGTATTATATTTTGGGTTGTTCCGCCTGAAATGCCGCATATAAAAGCAACGCATCTTTCACAGACATTCAGTCTGTCACTAGTTGCTATAATAGCTAGAGTTCCAAGTATGAAAGACGCTCTGTTGTTCACCTTTCGCTGAAAGGTTATTCTCAGCGATTCATCGGTTCCTTAGTGAATAGGGCTGTCAAGACTGAATAGAATACTACAAGCATACAAGCACGAGGGTCGCATTCGCGATGCTGCCCGTGCACCTCGTCCTAGGGATAGGACAGAGGAATGAGATGTATCCATAGTTGCAGCTGTCGTCGACAACCCTATTTTGCCTGCAGCAGCAGTTTGTGGGGAGTTAGAGTTGGACGTATCGGAGACTACTGTTCGACGTCGCCTGCATAGCGCCGGCTTTCGCAGTCGCATCGCGTCACAGAAGCCGCTGCTTAGGGCTGGCAAGCGGGATGCACGACAGCGGTTTGCTAAAGGCTGATTCACACTAGGCCGACAGGGCACCGATTTTGGTCTGCCGACTGTTGGCGACAGCATTTTCCCTCCTTTAAACCGTTCGCCACAGCGTTTTCCGTCCTGTAAACTGCTTGCGTCATCAGTCGGCAGGCCAAAATCGTTCTCGTGTAAGTGTGAATCAGCCTTAAGCAACACGAGGCGGGGACAAGCGAAGACTAGGGTCGCGTCATCTTTTCAGACGAGTCCTCCTTTTCGACGAGACAAGAGCAAAGATTGCGCGTATGGAGACTGCCAGGCACACGGTAAGGCAAACTTTCTGTGCTGATGAGTGAGATTCCTACTTTTTGTAACTCCACGCAGGAATGACCCAAAGAACATGCAAAGCGTGTCTCACAGCGGGAGAGGAGGTGTGAGCGTGTATGGTGCGGCTTCACAACATGGTTTATGATCACTGCAGCGCATACGCGGGCATCTAACGTCAGTCCAACGCTGCGAAAATTTTGAACAATGTGATCTAGCTATGCACATGCGAGAAGTTCATTCCCAGAAGGCTATTTTTTTCCAGCAGGGCCGGTTACCAATCCTCACGACCATTGTTGTGAAAGACTTTCAGGCAGAGCAGCACTGATCCTTACTGGAATGGCCACCAAAAGGGGTGGACCTTAATGTTATTGAAAATGTGTGGGGCCACCTGAAAGCTGCTTTGGCTAGGAAGCCCCTTCATTCTGCCACTTCCGACCAGCTGTGGGCCGCAGTCAATGAAGAGTGGGAAAGCCTAAAGGCGAACCGGGAATATGTATACGGGCACTTTATGGCTCGTTGCCCTCCAGGACAGCTACAGTCATTGCTGCCAATGGCGACATGACCAGGTACTAGACGTACCGACATTTTATTCCCTTGTTGTGCATTTCTTCAACTCTAAGTGCGAGCTTGCACTTCAGTTCATTAAATGGCTGAAATATAAACTGTCTTATGATTATTTCTTCATTTATGCTTAATCCTGTTGGACGATCATGGTCAGAAGTATCAGCTCAGAGGACAAAAATGCAGCTAGCAGACGACGAAAGAGCGTGTCCAGTGACGTCGTGCGCACGCTGGAAAAGTTCTTTCGCAGAGCGGATACTACGCATGTGCACCGTTTCCAGCGATGGCCGTTACGCGGTGCTGACAGCGCAGTCGGCCTAAAGCCCCTATATTTATAAAAGTAGCGCCATCCACTTCCCTCCTCCTCCGTTGCACTATCGCGCTCGGCGCGACCAGCGCGATCGAGGCGCGATATCGACAGTGGCGCCGCCTGCGTCGGGCCTGCCGTGGCAGACGACAGCTAACGCGCTACCAGAGGAAATCCGAGGAAAACTTCGATCGCGCCCTGCGGAGACGTTTTTGAGGCGCGATTTTGCTTCGTCAGTCAGTAACTGGTCTTAATAATGCCGTTTTGGAAGTAGCAACGCGACGATGCGAGACGGCGTAAATATGAAGTGTGCAGCAAGCGTTTGCGCACGCCGGATGGTAAACAAAAAAAGCCTTTTGCCCTCGCCTTGTCGGTTGCGGCAACTTAAGGCGCAGCAGCATGCCATCACAACGAAGTTCTTGTCCCTAACACGTTTGATCCGTTTGTGCGTACAGCACTTTCGTCGCACAGGCCCGAGAATGGCAGTCGGAGCGCGCTGGAAAGAAAAAAATATACAAAAGCGCGACGCGAACTTCCACGTGACACGGATTGGCCAATGGGGGAGCGGAGGAGGCTGGGGCGACAGGAGGCGGCTAAGAGAGGGCGAGGAGGAAGCGCCGTGGTGAGCGCGGTGGCGGCAAGATCTGAGAATGGCGCTACTTTTATAAATATAGGGGCTTTAAGTCGGCCAAGCGCTCGCGTGTTCACCGTATAACAGTGCTCACCTCTGTACCTATAAAGCCAACCGGCAATGAAGCCAACGAAAGCGTAAATAAGGGTAATGTGCTGTGGTTGAAATTGAAAATTAGAAAATCATGAGGACAAGGGAAAACGAGTGGACGAAAAGATTACTTTTCGCCGTCAGGAACCGAATCCACAACCACCACATTACGCGTGCGTTGCACTACCAGTTGTTCCACAGCGATGGCTATCGATCCGGTCCCTATCTTGGGTATATTTATGTGTTTTAGATCTAGTCCTTGCAATGTTTAAATAACATTAATTTCAAAAGTCATCTTGCAATAAAGGAAGTCGGAAAGGAAATATATTGTCTCACCCAGATCCGACGGCTCTACCTGCACGCAGTGGGCCTTCAACCACCCACGAGACCACCGGTATGATTCTTGGTTCTATGGGACCAACCATCGAGCACTACTGATGTACAGTTCCCATAGAGAAACATAGGTAAAGAGTGAACACTCCCGTAGGGCCCTGCAGCCGTGCTACTGCACTGCCGCCAGCGCCCCGAGCGGCTGGTGAGACAGCCAATTTTGTCTTCGGAGATTTTGGACGCGTGGTTTAGCTCTGTTTTGTTTTCGGTTTCGATAGCAATGCTTTAGATTCCGGTTTACCTTTTGCTGTTAAAATGCTCAACTAGGTCGTCTATAGTGGAGGGCAAGAACTTTCATTTTTAAGCATACCGTACATACAGACGTAATAAGCTCGCGAATCGCAACCTTTTTAGTGGAAAAACCACCACGCTTTTCGAAGAACCTAAGCAAGTCAGCTGAATTAGGTCATGTAGCTTGGAAAAATGATGTGATCAGAACTGTTTTGATTGCAATTTTCTGCCGTTCTCGAGCCGCTTTTCTCAATGCGCGGAATAAGAAGCAGTGGTCACATACAAAAAAGTTTATTTTTTCTTGTTTACATTGGCAATTGCACAGAAAAAAAATACTGTCTCACACTCTTGATAAAGACAAACCCACAGACCAAAAACACAGACCGCAACAAGAATGTTTATATATGACAAGCAACGCGTCAAGTAAAACTGGCTGTTGTGAACCGGCCCAGTCGCATGCATTATGCATAACCAGTGAGGTTAACAGCCTTCACAAAACGTTCGAGCCGCGCCAGATAAAACGTTTGTGTGATGATACGGGTGAGCCTCCAGATAACAAATTCTGTGCTTTAAACCGAACGTGTTGCGAGCGACGTTTGGAAAATTACGCGTTGGAAGTAATGCGCATGCTCTTCCGCAAAAGACGGGTACAAAAACAAACGGGTGGCTGCACGGTAAACGGACGTCACAGCTCATATTCTATGTTGCCCGTGCAAAATACGCTCACCCAGCATAACAAACGTCTTGCTAACAATGTTCTTAACGCGAGAAACAGAAAAATTATTTCCGGATACAAAAGGCAAGACCTTACCGCAAAAGCGAGGCGACACGTTGAAAAACCGCGGTGGGGTGGGCGTAACCAGCGACATATGACCGGTGCAGCATCAACGTCCCTATGGAAACGGGACGCGTGGACGTAACCCGGTGAATGTATGATAAGCTGTCTACCTTTAAGGTGAAGTGGAAGCGGACATCGCTACGCCGTCTGGCGGGTGGTCAGACCCTTGCTTTCTCGGCCCCCAAACGGCTCGAGTGTCCGCTATTTGCGTAAGTATGTTTCTCTATGCAGTCCCAGCGGGAAAAGATTAGCACAAGTAACTTGTGGCAGGTGCGGCAAACTCGCTATACGCGGCGCTGTCGGCGCTGTTGATCCCCAGAGCGCCGATAGCGAGAGTGTCAGGCACATTCCATTTTCGAAAGCAGGGGTGGCCGGCAGAAACCGACCCATCTCACAGGCCGCATTTTGAAAGCTATCATATGCCTGAATTTGCGGCCAAGCTATGCGCCAACTAGGCTGCGCACTTAAGCACCTTTATTTATTTTTGATGCGCGGGCGCTATTAGCGATGGTAGTTCCTTTATCGCTACCTCATTGCGCAGCCTCGTTGGCGCATAGCTTGGCCGAAACGTGAGGCACATGATAACTTTCGAAATGCGGGCTTTAAGATTAGTCAGTTTCTGCCGCCCACCCCTGCTTTAGAAAATGGAATGTGCCTGGCACTCTCGCTATCGGCGCTCTGTGGATCAACAGCGCAGCGTAGAACGAGTTTGCCGCTCTTGCCACAAGTCACTTGTGCGAACCTTTTTCCGCTGGGACTGTACATGGCCGAAACCAGCCTGTATTTGTATATTTAATCGTTTATGCAACTGGACAAGCTTTTAAACAGTATATATATATATATATATATATATATATATATATATATATACAGGGTGTCCCAGCTATCATGCAGCACGATTTTAAAAAACAGGAAACGGCGTTACGCGAAGTGCGTATTGTTTCCAGTACAGTGGAGTAGCCGCCAGTAATTTTTTCGTTACTGAGATTTTATTAGGTGTATTGTAATTAATTATCTAACTCGAGACGTACCGTCCTAATTATGAAAGTGTCAATGAGAAAATTGTAGAGCAACATGAAAAACTCCCGATACAACTCTCTGTTGCTCAATACGTGCTACATAAATGCGTTTTTCCGAGTGTGAAAGAAGCCCGCGAATACACGCAGATTTGCCGCGCAGATACACGCAGGAACTTTGCGTGCATTTGGGGGCTTCTTTCACGCTCGGAAGAACACTTTTATGTAGCACGTATTGAGCAACAGAGAGTTGTATCGGGAGTTTTTCATGTTGCTCTACAACTTTCTCATTGACACTTTGATAATTAGGACAGTACTTCTCGATTTAGATAATTAATTACAATACACCTAATTAAATCTCAGTAACGAAAAAATTACTGGCAGCAGCTCCACTGTACTGGAAACAATACGCACTTGGTTTGCTTCACGTAACGCCATCCCTCTTTTTTTTTAAATCGTGCTGCGTGATAGCTGGGACACCCTGTATATAATGTGTATAACGGAAAGTTACGCCCGCAGAATGTTCACCGGCCCGCAGCCAACAGAAAGGAAAATGCGGTACCTTCTCGTAGCTGCGCACGCACACGTATCTTTCATCGCACAGGAAGCAGCGGAAACTGTGGACGGAAGGAAATAAGAAGGCAGAGGTGGGGTGTGCGAACATCTCCTTCCTGTACGCGGCCCTACAGTTTGGAGAGAACCTCGCTGTATACACCTGCCATAACTACACGAACTTCTCGAGGTCTTGTGAGCCAAGTCACTGGATTCTTGTTACACACGCGCCGATCGCTATTGTTTGTTTCTCCTTTGGCTTCAGCAAGATTCAGCCTCGCCGGTGTCTCACTAGGACGTGTTTGTCAACCTTCAATGGATCCGCTGCAGTTTAGTTGGACCACATGACCGAAATTCTGCGAATTTTGTAAGTATTTGCCTGGCGTTCGGTAGATCAGATCAGATTGTACGTGTGTGTGTGTGAGTTGGGGGGGGGAAGTCAAATTTGTGAAACGGCACGCTGGGTTATAAGGAACGTGGTCGTGAAGGGCTGCGGAATAATTTTGACAACCGGGAGTTCTTAAACGTGAACCTAATGTGTTTTCATTCCCAGTGATAGAAGCGACATTTTACTTTTTGGAGCATATTTTGGAGCAGAAAAAATGTCACTTTGGAGCAGCCATAAGGGCTTTCGGAGCCAAATGAAAAAAAAAAAAAATCTAGTTTGGGGTCGTTATTGGTGTTTTCGGAGCAGATGGCAAAATATGCCTTGCGAGTCCTGGAGTTAAAGCGTCACCGAAGCGTCTCATAAATACTAATATTTATTATGAAACACATTGCACATAGAATAATCAAGGCAAATTGCAAGAAACAAACAATTAAGAAGACGGATGGTTATCGAACGTGCAGTAAAACGAGCTATATATTTAAGATACCAGTACTTCTGGCAGAAATGAGATCAAATCGCGAAAGCTGAACACCACATTATAAAAGTAACCACAATCGCCTATGACCGTTGCAAAAGCAGCAGTTGATAATCGGCATGAGATCGAAGTAATCTCAGTCACTTTCACATTTCACCAAAATAGTCTGCATACCAAGTTAAAAATTACAGCTAAATCAGATATATATTTAAAATTCCTGTTCTTGTGGCAGAAATGAGATCAAAGCCAATAAAGCTGAGCATCACAATGTGAAATTAATCAGCCACGTATCCCACTCGCCACAGCAGCAGTTGGTAATCAATATGAGATCGAATTTCCCAGCGCCGTTTCGGAGCAGGTTCGGAGCAGTTACTAACACAAATGACAATTGAAGCAGCGTGTAGCAGCATTTCTCTTTTGGAGCAATTGGAGCGGCACTTCCATCACTGCATTCCGTCTCCATAAGAATGCCGCCGCCGCTGCCGGGACTCAAACCCGCGACCGTGAGCTCATCAGCAGAACACCAAAGCCACTGAGCCATCGAGACCGGTTGCGCACGCCCCGCAGGGGCGTCTGCGCAGCAGGCGTTTGGTGAGTTGCGCCACCACGTACCCGAGCACACGAGGGTTGGACCCTCCCGCGTCTAACCGTGCGCGGCCTAGCCGTGTCCGGGGAAAAGGGGATCCTGGGGGTTGAGCCGACGCTGAGTGTTTGGACCTTTAAGGCCCCTCGGCAGAGGCAACACACCCCTTTGGCCTCGGCTTCACGTAGACGGCACCCCCGGACTGACCCACCCGGGGGAAATCGGTGGTCGCCTTTTCCTATCCCCCTCTCCAACCTTTTGCTTTCCTGTCTCCTTTCTTTTACTATCCTATCATCTCCTCTCTTCTGTTACTTCTACATTTTCATAGGTGGCTTGGGTTAACCCTGTGTATGTGCCCTCTCTTGGGTATTTTATATTGGGTTATAGCAGCAATGCACGGCTGGCGTCTGCAGCCTTACACGTTAAGTGCTGCAGCGTCCCCTAGTTGGGCTCCGTGGTGGGTGGCCGCCATTGCCGCCGAAATAAACGAAAATAATATGGGAACGCCTGCATTTCCCCGTTTACTTGATCGTCACCCTCACAAGAGGGGACGCACCGAAGAACTAATAAGCCTATTCAAACCGAGAGAAATCTTTCCCCGTTTCCAAGTTGTTCACAGCGAAAAAACAGAAAAACCAGCTAGAACCGTATCACCTTTTCTAGTCGCAAAAGGCCTGACTGAAGCCCTTGGCCCTGGTTATAAGGTTACCAAAATGGCGAGCGGGGACCTCCTCCTTGAGATCCGTGATAAAGAACAGCACAGTAAAATAAACAAGCTTGTGGCATTTGGCGACATACCTGTTACCGTTTCACCGCATCGGTCTATGAACACAGCACGTGGAGTAGTGTCTGATGCAGATCTCATCGACTTGTCCGAAACCGAACTATTGGAAGGCTGGAAAGAACAAAACGTAACAAACGTACAGCGCATCGTTATCAGAAGAGACAATAAAGAAATTCCCACAAAACACCTCATCCTGACCTTTGCCACTTGCGATCTGCCACAAACCATAGAAACCGGATATACGAAGATAGCTGTCAGGCCATACATTCCTAATCCCAGAAGATGCTTCCAATGTCAAAGATTTGGCCACGGCTCGCAGAGCTGCCGCTGGCAGATTGACATGTGCGAAATGTGGAACCCAAGGTCATGCCTCAGACAACTGTGAAGCGACACCTCACTGTGTAAACTGTGATGGTGAGCATCCAGCTTACTCCCGGTCTTGTCCGAACTGGAAAAAAGAAAAAGAAATCATCACTCTCAAAGTCCGTGAAAACATATCGTTTAAGGAAGCACGCAAAAGGTGCTCACCATTCCACACGACCACTTACGCTGATGCGGCGCGTCAAGGGGCAGCGTCGCAGCGGCTATTGCCACCTGCCCAGCCCGCGCGCAGCGAGCTGTCGCTTGTGGCTCCTGCCCCTAGGGTGGAAGTAGCGAAGTCTACTCCACCCAACCAGCAAACAGGCCCGGTTACCCTAGGGTTGCCGGCACCACAACAGCCCTCGGTAGCAGCCTGCGCTACGCGTAACGAACCTGCAGGCCCGCCAGCAGCTCCCACGGTGGGTGCAGTCAAGGCTGCCTCACCCTCACGGGCCCCTGCTGGCGCTGGCAACAGCCGGCGCAGCTCAGGCCCAAAGGCAACCCCATCGACCTCCGGGATGATGGGCGCAAATGTCTCGTCCTTCGCGGCGAGACTTTCTCGTGAAACTTCTCGCTCGCAAGAGCGCGTGTCCGGCGCCTCACAAGAGGCAATGGACACCACACCCATCCTGACGGCGCACCAAGCGCCTAAGGAGCGGCGAGGTTCGCTCGACCGCTTCAGAAAGGACAAATCCCGCGTTACAGGGCCTGGAAAGGGCTCTGTAATCTAAGGCAACACTTCCTTTTTAGTACACACAGCACCCATTTACATTCAGTATGGATACACAAATCATACAATGGAACATCAGAGGCCTTCTTAGGAACCTCGATGATGTACAAGAACTTCTCCACGAACATAATCCAAAAGTGCTGTGTGTACAGGAAACTCACTTAAAATCGGAACATGCGAACTTTCTCCGACAGTATGTTACGTTTCGTAAAGACCGCGATGATGCTCGTGCATCCTCAGGCGGTGTTGCCGTTATAATTCACAAAAGCATAGCGTGTCAACGTTTGAAGCTGCAAACGCCACTTGAAGCAGTGGCAGTCCGACTTGTTCTCCTAAACAAACTCGTCACAATTTGCTCGCTTTACATACCCCCACATTACCGCTTACACAAACACGAATTTCAGTCCTTGATAGACGAATTGCCAGAGCCCTATCTTGTTCTGGGCGATCTCAATGCACACAACAATATGTGGGGCGACGCTCGCATCGATGCGCGAGGCCGTCTAATTCAAGATTTTCTGTTCTCATCCGGTGCTTGTCTGCTTAACAAAAAAGAACCTACATATTATTGTCTTGCAAACAAAACATTTTCCTCTATAGACCTCAGCATAGCTTCTCCATCCATATTGCCTGAACTTGAATGGGAAGTTATAAAAAACCCTTACGGGAGCGACCATTTCCCAATACTGCTGAGAGCACCAAGACAATACGAATCTCCACCACATGCTCCTCGGTGGAAGGTCAATGCAGCGGACTGGGATAAATTCCAAGCACTTACCAGTAAGCTCTCGTGGGCTGACATTTCATCGCTCGGAATTGACGGTGCCATCGAGTATTTGACTAATTTCATAATTGACGCAGCTTCTAAGTGTATTCCCCAAACAAGTGGACTTTCTAGCAAACGCCGTGTTCCTTGGTGGAATGAACAATGCCGGAACGCACGTAGGCAGCAGAACAAAGCATGGAGGCAGCTTCGCGATTATCCTACTGCTGAAAACCTTGTCAGTTTCAAGAAAATCAAGTCCCAAGGTAGGAGAACACGCAGACAAGCCAGGAGAGACAGCTGGCAAACATTTTTATCAAGTATCAACTCGTACACGGATGAGGCCAAGGTTTGGAACAGGGTGAATAGAGTAAGAGGACGACAAACACATCCGCCTCCCCTGGTACACACGCAGGGAGACAGCCTGGAGGACCAGGCGAACCATCTGGGTGCACATTTTGAACATGTGTCCAGTTCATCACACTATTCTCCAGCGTTTAAAAGATACAAATCAGTAATAGAAAAACAAAAACTGGACCGAAAGAGCACCGGAAACGAAGCCATATAACCTACCTTTCTCCCTAGCAGAGCTGCATGCATCACTCACCTGTTGCAACCAATCTGCCCCAGGCCCTGACCGTATACTATATGACATGTTGAAAAACCTACCCTCTGAAACGAAGAAAACCCTTCTCTGTCTCTATAACTCTATATGGACCTCCGGCGAGATCCCCTCTGCCTGGAAAGAGGCCATAGTGATCCCTATCCTGAAGCAGGGCAAGGATCCATCGTCCGTATCGAGTTACCGGCCCATAGCTCTAACAAGCTGCCTCTGCAAAGCTTTCGAGAAAATGATAAACCGTCGTCTGATACATTTCCTAGAATCAAACAAGCTGCTTGACCCATACCAGTGCGGTTTTCGCGAGGGTCGATCCACCATTGACCATTTGATACGTATTGAGGCACAGATACGTGAAGCTTTTGTTCACAAACAATTCTTCCTTTCTGTTTTCCTCGATATGGAAAAAGCATACGACACCACATGGCGGTTCGGAATACTGAGAGACCTCTCCCACTTTGGTATACGTGGTAATATGTTAAATGTGATTGAAAGTTATCTGCTGAATCGCACATTCCGTGTTCGAGTTGGCAATGCATTATCACGGCCTTTCGTGCAGGAAACCGGAGTACCACAGGGTGGGGTGCTCAGTTGCACTCTCTTCATTATAAAAATGAATTCCTTGCGTCTATGCATCCCACGCAACATGTTTTATTCAACGTACGTCGATGATATACAGATTGGATTTAAATCATGCAACCTTGCAATCTGTGAGCGGCAGGTTCAACTTGGTCTGAACAAGGTGGCTAAATGGGCAGACGAGAATGGGTTCTGCCTAAATCCACAAAAGAGCGCCTGCGTCCTTTTTTCTAGAAAGAGAGGACTGTACCCCGACCCCGACATTGACCTGCAAGGACAGCGTCTACCTGTAAAAACGGAACATAAATTCTTAGGCATAATTCTTGACACTAAGCTAACATTCATACCACACCTAAAACATCTAAAAAACAAGTGCATGAAAACAATGAATATTTTAAAAGTGTTGTCACGCACTACATGGGGTAGTGACAGAAAGTGTCTGTTAAATTTGTATAAAAGCCTCATACGAACACGCCTAGACTACGGGGCCATAATTTACCAGTCAGCCACCCCAACCGCGTTGAAGATGCTGGACCCCATCCACCATCTAGGTATTCGCTTGTCTACAGGTGCCTTTAGGACAAGCCCTGTAGAAAGCCTTTACGTGGAATCCAATGAGTGGTCCCTCCACTTCCAGAGGACCTACACAGCTTTCATGTATTTTCTTAGAGTGAATGCAAACAGTGAACATCCCTCATATTCCACCGTAAATGATTTGTCCAGCTCCCACCTCTTTCATAACCGACCTGCAGTAAGAGAGCCCTTCTCGTTGCGTGTGAGAAGTCTGGCTGAGGAAATGGATGTCCCACTCTTTGAACATCGTCTAATGACACCCACTATACAGGTCTCACCGTGGCAGTGGCAGATTGTCGACTGTGATTTGTCCTTTTTACATGTTTCGAAGCACGCCCCAGTTGCACACATTCGAATGCATTTCCTCGAACTGCAGCATAAATACTCCTGTCCGGAATTTTACACCGATGCATCAAAGTCTCATGCTGGCGTCTCTTATGCAGCGGTTGGCCCATCATTTTCAGATGCCGACGCCCTGCACCCCCAAACGAGCATTTTCACAGCAGAGGCTTGTGCAATACTGTCGGCTCTTAAACATATCAAAGAATCGAAAATACCAAAAGCAATTATCTACACAGACTCGCTGAGCGTAGTAAAAGCTTTAAAATCTCTTAAAAGGCACAAAAATCCAGTAATAGTATCGCTTTATTCATTAATATGTAATATATATGCGTCTGGGCAGCATGTTGTGGTGTGCTGGGTGCCAGGACACCGAGACATCGAGGGAAATGTACTGGCAGACCAGATTGCCACATCCATCGACGCAAAAGCTGGAAACACATCCATGCCCGTCCCTGTTCCCGATATGAAGCCATATCTACGCAAGAGACTTCGAGCCCACTGGCAACGTTTGTGGGACGCCCAGAGTCTAAACAAACTTCATTTAATTAAGCCTCGCTTAGGGAACTGGCCATCCACCACGAAATCTAGAAGAAATGATGTCCTATTCTGTAGGCTCAGAATAGGACACACTTACGGCACGCACAATTACTTGTTGTCTGGAGGCGAACCCCCGACCTGTACTAGATGTGGGGAGGTACTTACTGTACTTCACATCCTAGTGCAGTGTCCTCTAATAGAACCTGAAAGAAAGAAACACTTTGTTCAAGCCTATAGAGAGAACATACCCCTTCACCCAGCGATGTTTTTAGCTAATGACCCGGTATTTCAGCACGACTCAGTTTTAGCCTTTTTAAACGACATCGACATTTTGCAAGTTCTTCGCCCGAGAGATTCGTAGCAGGGTCCTCTTTCAGAGGACGCTGCTGCGACAGCATTTTGAAATGCACTCTCCTCCAGGCTCTTGCTTCTAAGGGTCTCTGTGAGGCAGTAGTGCCTTGTATCGCTCACAGCTTTTTTATACCATATTCATTGCGCCCTATCACATCATTGTCATGATCTTATTAATTTTGTATTTTACGCACCTTTAGTGCGCAGATTTTAGGCCCCTTTACAGCCACCCTACACCTACCCACTGTCATTGATCATACCATTGCTCACTCAGTACACCACGTCTTGGCGCTCTTTGGCCATAGCTGGCCCTTGCGCCAGAAAACAACATATATCATCATCATCAACCGGTTGCGCACGGTAGCAAAATCTGCTCAAGCTGCGGAGTACGAAGGATTTTGCAACGATCCCAAATGCATTTCTCTTTTTCACCGTTGTCTCGCACTTTAGCACGACGCCGTTTTCGCTTGCATCAACCACTCGGTGAGACTGATAACAGCAAGAAAAACGCGTCGTCGCAAAATGTGGTCCCTGGTTGTCGGAAGGAGGGGGGGGGGAGGGAACGATCGTGGGGTGCGTTATCTTGCTGCCGCTTTATCAGCAACACAATTGCCTTATCTGAAGGAAGAGAGTGAGAGCTCAAGACGCCTCCATTTGGACTGACAGCTTGAGATCGCCGTGCAGGCGTTAGCTGATAAAGCTGTTGCGCCGCGTCGAGCGCTGGCAGCGACCCCGGCAGAACGTGGAGGCGTGTTAGGCGAGTGAGAGGCCTACATATGCGATCTTCATTAGCTGCGTCTTCCCTGCGTGTTCGTGGCTGCACCGGCATGGTTATCTGAGTAAGTGATACAGCGTGTAAGACGCGATTTACGTTTTTTGCCCCCTCGGAGTGAAAAAAAAATGTGTCGCCTAACGTCAGTTCTTCACAGTGTTTCTTTTGCCGCATCTGTTGCCATGTGGCTGTTGCACATGGCAACTGTTAATGTCGGAATGAACTTGGCAGAACAGAAAGTGCAATGTTCGGATGTAGCATGATGTGCGAGAGTCACTTCGTCGTGTGACTGTTGGCAACGTGTCAATCTAACCATCTCCCCGCTGCTTCGCATCCACACATAGTTCCCTTTAGAGGGAGATGGAGTAATTTTTTTCTCTTCTTGTTCTATATTTTTTTGAAATTCGGCCGCGATGGCCGAGAATAAAACATACGTCCTGCGATGCACAGCAGCAGAGGGCCACTAGGCTACTGTGGTGGATTGTATAAAGGTGTTCAGGTGCGCGGCTCACTTGGCTTTTCTAGTGTTACCTTTCAAGAGAATGGGAATAAAGATATCCACAACACAATGGCTGCTCTGCACCACGCTGTACTTTCAGCCAGCGCACTTGATAGCGGCTACGTTCGCGATTCGTTGACAATGTCAAAGGAAAGCCGGGAGTCACGTCATACTGTTTGCAATATGCTGTTGTAGCTTGACCTACCAGCCGTGGTCTAAATGCGTAATGTGGTGGGGTGCACGTTTAAGTCAAGGACCGAGTAAAGCACACAGATAAACAAGCGGCGAGAGCTTTTAACAACTGACATAGTGGCGAAAGCCATAACCCGTGAAGGGACCAAGTGTGTCAGCACAGAATCCATTTTGTTGACGGAAAAGGAAATTTAGTAAGAAAGATGGGACGCGTCTCGTGGCTGTAGGATGATTTACAGATATATCAACGCTCACTGTTTCAATTAAGGATGAACTTGCGTGCATGCGCAAAGGTTCAACGCGACGAAGAATATTCTAAAAAAAACGCATTTGGTTCACCAATAGACGCATAGAACTATCGCGGACGTAATTCATGCACGTTTTCGTCATATATAAAAGGCTTCCGCAAGTTCGCGTGCCGTAATTTCTTTGCTTCCTCTCAGAATCCTTATCTCGCAAAACCGAGGTTCACACTTGCAAGCTATGAAATACGCATGCCGACGCACATTACCTTTGTTCTTATGTGAAAGTTCGTGCTCCCACGCTAGGTCAAAAACGAATCATTCAGTTTGACCAATATACGCCTACTAAAGCAGCTAAACAACGCCACTTGCGCAGTTCACGTACGGCATGGCATGCTTTTGGCATTAACGCTTAACGTTTTTTTTTGTTTGTTTGAAAGCGCGAGCGCAGGCCAGCAAGCTTGCGCTGTGGCAAAAAAAAAAAAATGTCACAGTTTCGCCCTAAGGGCGAAGCAATGAATGCGATAGCAACACAGCAATGTCATACGAAGTAAGGTGAGCGGCTTTGGTAGCAACAACACGCAGAACTGTTGTCGACGCCATCGGCGTTTTGCCCGCGTTAGCTCAAAATGCGTGCGGCGTTGGTGACTGTTGCTGGAGCCTCTGATATAAATAGGCACTTGGTGCCGCAGCTAAACGTCGCCTCCCTTCCCTCCCCCACGGCCTCTCACGCGTCTGAAGAAGGCGCGTTTGCTCTACATATATGGTGATTGTAAAGGAGAAAAGAGACGCCTACTTCTGCAGCCCTTAAGCGAGCACGGCGCAGAACGCGCGTTTGTTCTCCGCCGTGCGTTCACTCCCCGTGAAAGACGCGCCCCTCGCGCCCTTTCACTCGCACATACAGCGTTCGGCGCGCGGCGACGATTTCTTCTCCAAATGACGTCATACGGAACCTCACGGCGACGGCGACGGCGGCGCCGACGGCAGAAATCTGCTTTTGAGTGTCCATATAATTGCTATCGCAATAAAAAAAGAAAACTGTCAGCCCGTCCACTCCAATGGAGATGGAAGACCAGCGAAGCTGTACTATGGTGGGAATTATGTATTTTCAATTATTACTATTAAGATGGGATGGTGTAATTGGTTATTTGAACTATTAAAGAATAAGAAATATATATGATACGGTGGTTTTCCTTTATTTAGTGACCACAGGGACCATGGCCTTATAGTCGCTACGGTACACCGCCATAGCGTGTACGGCAAAGGTTGGCACGTTCTTCATAAACACGTCACTAACGCCGCGCGCATTCGGTGCGAAGGCGGGCAAAATGCCGCTGCTGTCGACAACAGTTATGTGCGTTGTTTGCGTGACCACACAGCAGCTATCGAAGGTTCATGCGGTCTATCGCTTCAACGGAAACTGAGCGGCGAAAGCACAGCGCATACAAAGGTATGAGCCGTGTTGCAAATCGCTCTCAAGATACGGTGCGCGTGACCGCCCGGCGACGTGCAAAGCACAAGTTGCTCGTAGAGCAGAAGCCGCAACCCCTCTCTCCTGCGCCTTCCCGCTGTCTGTCCTCCTTTCGCGTGAGAGATTGAGTCGCCAGTTCCCCTTGCGCCCGGTCGCAAGATACGCATTTGGTGCCGCAGCTAAACGTCGCCTCCCCCCCCCCCCCCCCCCCCCCCCCGGCCTTTCGCGCAAAGGAAGAAGTGGCGTTTGCTCTCCGCCGTGCGTTCGCTCCCCATGAAAGCGCGCGTCCCTCGCGCGCTTTCACTCGCACATACAGCATACGGCCAATGAGAGTTTTAAGGCGAAAGCCTTTAATGACTCATACTCGCGGCGTCCGACCGTCCGTCCGTCCGTGCCCTGGAACGGTGCCAGGTGTGACCTCTCCCCCCCCACACTCTCTCAGCAATCACTTGATGGCACAGCGGCGCATAGCAACATTTGCGCCGCCACATCTGTGGCCTCTCCGCCTTACACTCTCTCAGCAATCACGTGATGGCACAGCGGTGGCGTCCGGCCGTCCGTGCCCTGGAAGGGTGCCAGCTGTGGCTTTCGCCGAACACACTTTGGAATTTACAAAGTGTCCTTGAATTTTTTTCTACTTCCGGACGCGACCATCGAAGACTGAGCCCTTAACAGCTTCGCCATAAAAAAAGAAAAAAAAAACGCTTAACCTTGCAAGCGGCCGCGCAACGCTTGAAACAGCGAAGCTGGACGATCGTATACACCAGCATTTTCCGGAAGTGTGCGCAAACTTTTCATCTTGGTATTCATGATCATGATAGTTTATTTTCGCGCGTCTCGGACTACGGCCGTCACTGCGCGTTGCATAGTGCAGCTTGCAACACCGACACCACGTTCCAATGCCGACACCACGTTCCAATGCCGACACCGCGTTCCAATGCCGACACCGCGTTTCAATGCCGACACCGCGTTTCAATGCCGACACCGCGTTTAAATGCCGACACCGCGTTCCAGGAGACCCGCTCCGTGTATGCGTCTCTCGCGCTCTCATAGCGCGCGAAACTTCTTCAGCTCGCAGAGCACGAGCGTACGAACGTGCCAGCTGTGGACGAAGACGACGACGCTCGAAAGCAATCATATATAGTTCGCATAAATGCATGTCGCGCAAGCGTGGCTGTATAGCCTAGTGGTTATATGACGCTTGCTTTGGGACAGGTGGTGCATGGGTTCAAATCCGGCTTCGGCAAGAAAGTTTGTTTTCTTTTATTTCTTGGTAGTTTCTTGATACGTACCACAACTTACTGCTGGCTTAATGAAACAGCTTCGCTGTTAAAATTATGCTTGAGCTTTCGTTCATAGTAATCGGTAGGACACGAAAGTGAAGCGTGTGTTCACAGAACTCACGGTCCTCGGCAGCGAAATGCGCACGATTTGCGGGTCGGCGACCATGTTGCAGGTTTGCTTGACGCGTGGTGTCCTGTTCGCGAGAGGCGCCCAGCTGCCGAGTCGCTTCGGCGACGGTACGAGCATCTTGGTCGGACTCCGTAACGTCTTGCAAAGCGCTCAGCTTTAGAAATGCACGTGGCAGATTTCGCAGCGTGCGCCGCAAACGCGCGAAGGCGTTCTGCTTCACGCTGGCGTGTCTCTGGCCGGACCAAAGTGAGATTCGCTCGTCGACACCGTTGCCGTTCTGATCCATTTAGAGCAACAGTTTTCTTAGTTGTGGCCATCGCAAGCGAAGCAGTAGGCGGCGTGTAAACACTGCTGGTGCATGTTGAAGCTGCACTCCGTACGCGACGCGGCGTCACAGGCAGATATGCGCCATCAAAGTCGCCGTAAATATGCACTGCTGTTCTGCCTACTTTTTTACCTAAATGCTGTTTTATACATTGAAGCACAAAAGTAACTGGAACGCCCATCTATTTCGTCCCATACTTTGGGAAATATCTCGAAACTGGTGTCATCCTGGAAATTCGTTTCAACTGCATGCGTCTTGCAAACTCACAGGATACAATTCGTAAACTGCAACATGTGTCGTAATGTAATTAACTAAGTTAATTAGTGAATTTTTGTTACTTAGTTGAATATGTATTTAGATTTTATGTGCTACTAATGTCCTCCTCTTCGAATAACCCAGCTCCACGATACGAATTATGCTTCCGGCCCCAGGCGATTTTTAAAAATTTCGTAAAACTTAATTTTTAACACCCGGTGCAGTGCTTTAACATGTTTTTGTTACATGCGGTTTTAGCAAGCGACCCCCTTTGACAAATCTTAATGTTCATCCATGTCAAAAAAAAAAAAAGGGGGGGGGGGATGCGACGTTAACAGGTGCACCCTGTAAAACGGGTGCTGTGCACTGACTGTGTTGTAATTAGGCGTAACTGGGGTTACCGGCGTGACGACTATAGATAATTCCGGTGTTCGTGCTATATGTCGACCGAGCAGGATCGCACGGAACCAGCCCACCGGCCATGAGTTGCGCAGAGGCGATGGCCGATGACCTCGGCCAGTTCGGAGACCCGGATGAACTAGCCGACGCCGAGGACCTGGTCATGCTGAAGTTAGAGAGGCCTCTACCGGCGGGCCGGACCGTTCCGAAACAGTTCACGCTAAGCGGTGACCGTTCGACACTCACGATGGATTACTTAGGTTTCGTCGGGAACCGCAGCTTTTTGGTCAAGCAGTGCTACCCGAGGGCGCTGTTTGCTGGGTGCCCCGGCTTGAAGTCTGCGAAGGGATTCCTTACCACCGCGCAGGACGTCCTATGCAAGACGCACACACTGGTCATTGTGCACAACCGGTAAGTGGTATTGTGAACTTGGTTCGTTAAGTTTGGGTTGGGTTGTGTTGTCTTGGTTGATTCTTCCTCAGTAAAATGGCGAAACCCACTCTGGTGGATAGGCTAGGAGACCGGGCGGTTCTAAGGGTCACGGATATAAAAAAAAACGTAGTTTTGAGTAAAACGAATTGAAGAACTGGAAAATTAAGTTATGGGTGTAGGGGTTCCGTGCCACGGGTGCATTGCGCACTTTGCTCACCATTTCGTGGCCTTCGGGACTGCACCGGTGCACCTGTGCCATCACTGGGAACACGGCCACCGCTGTCCGAGTTGGCACATAGGCCCGTTTGGCGTGCGTGTACACAAGAACGAGATCCGTGCGCCGGCCTCTCGCGTGGTTTTTTTGAGTGGCCAGGACTGCAGCACTCGGTGCGAGTACGTAAAATTTAGTTTATTAATAGTGAATTTGCATCTATCAAGGGAATAGCAAGCTGCCACCGAAACAGTTAGCTGATGTATATACACAGTGAATATTTAGCTGTTACTGTGAAATAAAAGAAGACATCAGCAAATAAGAGAAAAGATTAAGAAAAAAAAAACGTATAAAGGAGGCACAAGTTTGCCGTGCAGTTCCTCTAGTCCCGCTCGGGAAATCGGAAATGGCTGCACGAACATTTCTGTGGCCAAAACCACTGAGCGGTAATACCAACAGGAACGAGCATCGGAGCAGTAAAGTTCAGGCGAAGCTTGTGGAAGGGATCCCTAAACAACTCTTTCTTCAAACACAGCAACGGCGTCATGTGAAGAATCAATGTCCTATAGGAATTAAAACTCTCGCTGAAGTGAGAGAGTAGAATAAGGAGACCCAAAGGGCTAGACTGCTCGTTAGCTGCAACTATATGAATAAAGGATACAATGTAGCCAGTGAAGGCGCAGGGGAAATTCATTGCTGTGTCTAATTCAAATGTAGGATTGAGAAAAAGGGGAAACGAAAGCGAACGAAGGGACAACTTGCCGCAAGTGGGAGTCGAACCCACGCCTGCCGCGCCACGCGGCCGGCAATCTATACCACGTAAGCTGCCACGCGGTGGCCATCTTGCCGTCCAATCGCTTTCACTCGCATGTGCACGAGATTAGCCCTGTTAGTGCTAGGTAGCACCGCTGACGTGGCAGTGGATGTTGAATGTTCTTTCTATACCGACAATCTCGGCGAGTTTGGTGGTCAGACGAAGTTGTCATCCGAAAAGATTAAACGTTGATCTAGCCCTCTTGGAAATCTAAAGTGACGAGCGCAGCGCAGCGATGGCCTTGACCGGGATTTCATCAGACGCCGCAGGAGGCTAGGCGAGCACAGCGTCAGAACCCATGCTTGTGAGATCGAAGCGTGAAAAGTGACCACAGTGCGAGGCTTCGCTTGTCGATGCTGCAGTCTTCACTGGGACCGAAGCAAAACTTCTTTCGCAGTAGATGTCAGTGTATAAGTCTACGTGCTGGGTGAATAAGTCAATAACGCTTCGTGATCAGCAGACAAGGAGTAGCTAGTGCAACGTTCACGCGCTAACATCCATTTGACGTGCAGAAAAAAACACCTATTGTATTTATCCTTCAGCATGAGCAAACACACTAACGTAGAGTGTAGTGTAGTGCTTGGAGTGACTATACATCTATGGAAAGAAACACAATGCGGCGAAGCACTCGTTAGTTTCTTCCTCCATCCCTCTTCCCTCGCACTGGTTTTAATCTGTATACTTAATCTGCAAATCACTCAGGGATGCCGTGGTGGACCTCACGGCCTGGTTTCCAGATGTCCTCGCGCTCATCCTCTTTCACAACCTCAACTGTCAGCGCATAGAGAAGGCGCACGTGCAAGGCAACAGGCCCATCTCGCGTCTCCAGAGACTATGCGGCACCACGCCCGGCATAGGCGCCGATGAGCTCTATCTCGGCCCGTTCACGCTCACGAATCTCTTTGCCTGCTGTCCCGAGGTGAGAACACCATGCCCGTCTATCTGTCTAGAGGGTATTACATATTGCGTGGGCACATGATCATTGTCTGTAAAAATTGAGAGTGAAGTGTAGTGTTATTGTAAATATGATTCATGGTGGCCGTCTTGAATGACTTGCCATCATATGTGGCAGCAGCGGAGGGGTGAAGGAGATGACAACTTTTGATGGTCCTCAGCGAGAACGGATGGAAGAAAAGGTTAATCTGACAAAAAAGAAAGCCGTTAGAACATTAGTCATGAAATGTTTACGATCGCGTCAGCACGTTTGCTGGGTTCGAGTTGGATTTTTGTAGCATACATTCGGCGCCGGCGAACACGAAAGGCAAACAGGGTGAACACATCAAGGTGATCAGCAAATAAGGCGCACTGGTAAAGAACGTTTATTAATGCGTTAGCGTTAAGGGCCCCGTGTCGCAGAAAATACGGTGTCGGGGTCAGCGTCGGTGACGGCGTTGGTGTCGGCGTAAGCATCAGCGTCTGGTGGAAATAATCATGCCGAACCTCCTCATCCCGAACCACTTCGACCGGACGGGCAGGGCCCTTCGCGTGGCGCAAGGCGTTAGTGAAGAAAAATTAAATTTCTCGAAATGAGATTCGTCAGAGAAATCACAAAGTAAAGCTTAACCACAACCTACAGACGTGATAGCGTCGCCCAGCAGCGGAAATATTCCACTTTTTCTCAGACCCGTGGTCTCCAAAATTTCGACGCCAACTGTAGGTTGCTTAATATAACTCTAAACCATGGTAAAGCACTTCTCCTAAAGGGCAACTGCCATAAAATTTTACTTTCTGGCTAAATTTGTTCCAAATGAGAAATATATACCACAACAGCAATCTTGCAAAAGCCGCACACTTCGTAATTGCATATTCTTTGTTTAGGTATCTAACATCTAGGATTTGTTTGGTTTACTTGTCCAGCTTCTCTTACTTGATCTTGTTGATTACCGAATAAACCTTTAGATGCGAGTCAGCGCTTGTGGTCGTTGCCTTCTTCTCGTGCCCGTGACTTTTGGCGCTGTTAAGAAAGCGATATAATGTTTTCAAACTACTCATTTTGGCGCAGTTCTCCCAGGTGCAGGCTCCCATGGAGTACATCGTTAAAATGACCGAGCAGGTCAAAGCGGAGGAGTGGCACCATCTGCCGTTGCTCGAGAGCTGCCGGGAGCTGACACTCGGTGGCATCGCGCGACTTGCGGATGGCAGATACACCATGCTGGGCGAAGCCGACGGGAAGACCATGGACATGGCCCTCGAGCAGTATCCCGATATTAAGCAGCTCCAGGTCACGTTCCACGCCATGACTGCATGCTCAGTTACGCATCGCGCGGCTGCTCTTGCAGGAAGGTCGAGCAGAAAGAAACTTTTTGCAGGGCTTAAGAAATTCTTGTCTGCATATGTATATAAAACAGCGGCTGCCAATTGCATATCCGGGATACCCAAAAGGATTTCCAGGTGCAATCGTTAACCTACTCTATCGCTAATCTCCGCGAACACTGTGTTTGCATGCAGCAAAACAGCTTATCAGCAGCTACTGGGTAACCCTAAATTAGGCAGTAATTTTCAGCGGCCATTATTAGCTGATTCTAGATTTTTCAGTGGTCACGTACATCTGTGGATGTCTACAATACCGTGCGCCACTCTGAGAAGGCCCCTCGCTTGCTGTAGCGACGCTGGCCTATACTGTAATTAATTTATTGCAAGTTTCTTGGCTGTAAGCTTACCACCCGCTTTATAATGATGCAGGTCTAAACAGTAAACAAAGCAATGCTTGCTTGCTATTGACAAGTGTTACCTCAGCGCATTTGCTCTTACCTGTGAGGATTCTTTCTGAAAGCTTTTACGAACATAAACTTTCGTGGAGGCCGATTTCAGATGTCCCTGCATCTTACGTCCAGATGACTGGACAGATCGGACGGTGGTACATACATGGCAAAGGGTAAATGAGCCGTTGATAGTCGGCGACGTTAAAATGCCGAGAGAGACTTATGTAGGGGATCATAGTGAAAGTGGTAAGATATTGGTTCAAAAACATGATTCTCTTTGATACTAATAATTTGTGGGGTTTTGTGGGTCAAAACCACGATCTGATTGAGACACGTCGTAGTGGAGGACTCCGAATTAGTTTTGACCACGTGGGATTCGTTAACGTGCACCAAACGCAATGTACATGGACGTCTTTGCATTTCTCTCCCATCAAAATACAGCCGCCGCGGCCGGGATTTGATCCCGCGATCTCCTGTTCAGCAGCGTAATGCCAAAGCCCCTAAGCAACCACGGCAGGTTCTCTTTTACCCTAAAACTGAAGTTGCAGTCTCACGTTTGCTAAGAATATATGCTCGAAAATCCAATTGAACGCGCACAAAGTTGATGTCGCTATTCTTACATTACTCAAATATGCACACGAGTACTAATAGGGGGGTTTCACGCGCGTTAAGCAACATGGGGTCCAGCGCAGCCACTGTAACTAACTGTTTCGTTCTCCTTGCTCTGAAAGATATTGCAGCTGTCATAATTTGGGTACACATCTGCCTTCAATGATAGTGGCATTAGCAAAAAAAAAAAAAAAAAAAAAAAAAACACATTTCGGCCATATTTTTGAGTCTATGCCCTACATTCCAGCGTCATTCCACTTACTTCTGCATTACGTCACGCAGGTGGCTGCCGTGAAACCCGACGTCATTTCTCGCATCTCCAACTTTCCGCTGCTCACTCGTCTGTGCCTGATGTGCTACGACGACACCCAGGAGCTGTGCCGCTTCGACCGGCTAACCAAGGTCCTGGAAGAACTGTCGCTGACGCACCTGAAGCTTGTGTGCTTTACTGACGTGAGCCTCCGGACGATCTCCGAAACCTGCAAGCACCTCCAGAGCCTGTCTCTCTCGGGAAGCGAAGTTTGCAACGAGGACGTTCCGTGCGATGCGTTTCCGAAGCTCAGGTCGCTCGCACTGGCGGACGGCATCGCGGAGAAGCCGTTCTTCAGCCTCCTACGCGCGGCGCGCGGCCTGACCGATTTGAGACTCGAGAACTACTGGACAGTGATGATGTTCGTGGGAGGGCCGATGAGCTCGCCCAGGCCGCGGCACGAACTTCTACGACGGCTCACACTGGGCACCGACTTCCCAGTGACGAAGCTGCAGGTGTCGATCGCAGACTTACGCGATGTGATGCAATCGGCGCCGTCCTTGGCGGCGTTGTGCACGGACAGCTACGACATTCGGATGTTCGTGGGCAGCTACCATCCGCGGGTGAGACTGACCTGGACAACGTGCACCGCCTGTACCGCAGAGTTCCCCAAGATGGACTCGCAGCAGGAGGATATGTGGCGAAACGTGTTCATGGGAGGTCTGCTTTAAGCGTTTCTCCGCCACTGGAAGTGCGCCAGCTTTTCAAATGAAATATCGGTGGGGACAAAATAAGGGATCTGCGAGCGCGTGTTAAACAGCATTCTGCGCCCTCTGGCTAAGTAAGCGCCTGGTGGCCAATACTCTTACTTTTTGATAGCCTACTTTAGGAATAGCAACGATTGCAGAAGTGTCCACAGCTGTGTCCGCTCCGGCCGTTGTGACGTGCGACAATGCATTGCACTCTGCGGCGACCCTCCGTTACTTTTCGAATAGCCAGGGGCTTTCGTTTGGCACGCGTTCGCAGATCCCTTATTATTTTGTCCCCGCCTGTACATAATGAGTACAAGAATTTGACTGCGGTCGCTTAGCAATTCGATGTGTTAAGAAAGGCTGTTTGTGAGCTCACACAGGTTCTTTCGTCAGGGCGACAGGCAAGACTCAGAGGAACCCTTCCTGCGCCAAGATATATGTCCCCTTGACTTGGTCAGTGACCGCAATGATTTCTCCTTTACGACACCCGACACAACAAAATTTCGCTGAAATCTTCACTATGTGCATATTCTTGTAAAACCGAGATGAAATACTCTGGAATGGCGACCCGCACAAGTTTCAAAAAGTATAGTTTTCAGCAGAATACGAAGGCTGATAACAGGCAGAGGGGACGAAACAAGAGCTGTGCGTCGTTCGCTACATGCCTTTTCGTCTCCTGTTTTCTGGGTGTACAGATAATTATTCGAATAAATGTGCGACACGGGCTTGCTGGTAGACGGTCATCTGAACACATAGGAAATTTAATCCTGTCCTTAAACAACTTTACGGAATATCGGTACATCGGAGAGGGCAGGCACAGCCGCACCCGAGGCACTATTTTGTGACGCTTTTGTCAAGCGTTATATACTTGAGAAACACTTTTGTGTTGCGCAATTGCTTCGCGTCGCGCTTTTTCACCAGCAGGTAGGTCAAATATGGTCTGGGTAATTACAGTTGTGTGTGCTCTAGGAAACGGCTGCATCAAGAGATGGCGCCACTAGCGCTGCTGCTCACATTTTTGTCTCCTATGTATGTGTATTCCGTAAGCTGGGGTACGCTTGCGAACAGGCTGGAAATGTATAGCAAAGCATATCCACGGTGATGGTAAAACCTTCTCTGACAAGATGGTCGTCTAATCCTTGGTGAGTAAGCTTTATGACGTCTACTGGGATGACGTCACTTGGCGAAGTAGCATGTTGAGGCCTCAGTCTGGAAGGGGAAAGCCAGGCCGGTGGTCTTTGCTGCGTTGACTTCATGCTGATGCAGAGTGCGCGGCGCTTCCTGTTGTGATGGTAATCATGCACTGCATAGTGCGTAAACGTAGACTGCATAGTGCGTGGAAATAGGGCTAACATTGTTCGTGTTTTGATAGCACATCCAAGTGTATATCGAAAGGTCACGAGTCTTTTACTTTAATTAGAACAATTGTGAGAATGCCGGGAACTGAAGTTGCAAATAGGAACAGAACGACAGTACTATTGGTGGTGTCAAGCAAGGAAACACAATGCGGCGATTACTTGTTGAGCCACACATTTTTTTTTTAATCCTACGGTTTGTTAACAATAAGTGGAAAATGCCCTCATTTTAAATAGCGGAGCTGTTTAGTCTTGGCAAAATGCCGGTGTGCAACGCTAAAACTGGTTGAGTAAGGAGAAGCGCGCGGTCCTCTCTCGCGAGCATAATGCGTGCCGCGCGCTATGCTCGCGCCATGCTATTTCTCCTTGACCCTCACGAAGCAAGTACCGTGCTAACCTCAATGCAAGTATCCCCCCCCCCCCCCCCCAAGTACCGCAACAAATGCCATGCTCACGTTGAAAATTTTGATCGCCCTGCCTTACCCTGGTGCAGAAAAGGCTTCCAACCGTCTTTTACCTTCCGCTTTCTACAATTTTGAATAAACCATTTGGTCGACCTGCGAGCTTAGCTTCCAACACTGATTGCCTAATGCCATTCCTGTTGTCAAAGCGTGCCACACTGCTATACTTTCGGTCGGCAAAATAACGGAGCTCACTCAGACAGATTCATAAATTATATTTTTTGCTTCAGTCGGGATGCTTCCTTAATTTCCGAGTGAGAAGGACGAGGAATTGATACAGAGTTTGTGCAATGTCAGTGAGAATCATGGATACAACATATGAAATTATGTGAATGCGTACAAAAGCTTTTAGTCTGCAGGGGAAGGGGACATAAGGAATGTTTTGATGTGGTGCATGGCTACGATTTCAGTCATGTCTCACTGCGAAGCCACTCAAGTGTGTAATTGACTTGCCATCTATAAAGTTTGAGGGACTTTAGTTAACTAAACTAACTGTGCACCTTGTGTCTTTCGCGTGATAAATGCCTGGAAGATAATATTTTATCAGTTGGCAAGATGGCAGTACTACATTTTGGTTGGAGCTGAGACGCGCCCTTTTTTAGTCAACACTGACGGTTACATAGGTCGAAATGATACTGATCTTGCGTATCAGTAGGAACGCAAATAAAATAAAGCCTCAGAAGCGAAATGTATACTTTTCTTTTCGCTCATTCGACCGTTCTTAGTTCAATGACAAGTTAAAAAAATGGCAGTGTCTACGGGTGCCTTTTTTGTTTAGTCATCGCCTGTTTTCGGTGTAAACATAAAGAAAGGAAGTGGTAAATGATGGTCAATAGCGAATTTCTCGAGCGAATAGAAAATAATATGTAAAGTGAGTAAAGCGTCTCGGCTTCTTTTTTCATATACTGCATGCAGCATAAACCCCCGTGGTATTCTTTTTTGTTTTCTTTAATTACGCTTAGTTGCGCCGTGCGTAAGCTTCAAGAGGAAGGTATGATAACATAGGATATAGAGTAAGGCCACTTGGTATATCGTCATTGAGAAACGTGTGTCAATGTACAGCCACAGCGCTCAGAGATTGAAACGCGATACTCGGTAGGCACGGCGGCTGGCTAATTCAGCGCCTCCGATGAACGTTGGGGGATTGCTGAAGGGGCAGATTGTATACAAAATCCATCACAAACGCACTGACTTTCATTTTATACCAAAACGCATCAGATGGTGTCGGTATCCCCAGCGCCCACCGCGAGAGCAAAAAAGCTCAGGCAGCCACGCACTCCGAGTATTGCGTTTAAATCGCTGAGCACTGTACGTCTTACAAAACATGAAAATTTATTTAAAAACACGCCATTCTACACGCCAAACATGCCAGTAACATATTGTTTTCAATATTACAGCTTGTTTTTTTTTTCGGTACTATGACCTGACCACGCGAGAAATTGCCGAGGCTTATCACATGATGAATGCGGCTCTATGTGCAAGCCAATCATGTTAGTCACTTAATGACAAAAAGTTCAACTGCATTGTTCACTGTTAGACTCGTGCTCTTCTTGTTTTACTTTTAGGTCAAGTTATATGCGCGATGTGTCTGTATATGATTTTTCTTATGTGCAATAACAATTAAATTATGAGTGAGCTTTTCCATGTCTCTTGTTATTTTTTTTCAATCCTTCGTCCCAGCGCTCTAGTTTCGCCATGACATATAACAGGAACTTCAGATTACGCAATCCGAGTCGTATCCTGTTGTCATCCATACACCAGTCAGGTGTTACAAGCATTATTTTACCTTTCGCAAGCCATCTTGATTATTTATTCTCTTTCCGAAAAGCTCCTTTCTCGTTACACGCTACTGGCCATTATCGTGTGCTTGGACAAGTTACTGGCGTCACATACGAGATCGTACCTGCAAGTTGCACTGCGTCATCAACTTCATCGGTTCGTGTTCTTCCATGTCTCCAAACCACGGAGTAAGATAAGACAGGAGCGCCGACTCCGCTCGTCTGGAAGGGACACATTCCGAAACGCCGGTTCCTGCTTCACAGCGCGTTCGCCAGGTGGCGCTACGAATGAAGAAAAACTCCGTTTTGTCGCCTGCTCCGCGCACGCCCTGACGCCTGTAGCGCACATAGCTCTTGAGGTTCACGGAGTGACGTTAGCAGGACAGACAAGTCATGTATCATTTTATTTAATTTATTTTACACTGGCCAAATGCAGTGCATTGGTCAGGTGGCCTACATGGAATTTTACAAGGCAGAGGAACAGAAAATAAACAAATTACGGAAACTGAGACGGAAAGAAAAACTATAGCAAATGGTAAGGCGATATAACGGCAGTTCGGGTGGTCTCAAGCAATGACAGACGACAGCGAAAAGAAGTTTTTATGCAAAAGCTGACGTTTATCACTCTTTTTTATCTGAGCACGCATCAAGTGCTAAGATGCTTCGCTTGCTCCTTTGTTTCTCGCGGTGCTTTTCGTGTCGCCCGGTTCTCTTGCCAGCAGAATCGCCACATTCTCATTAAACATGATAATTGGGAATTCCTGCCAGTGTTTCCTGCTCATTATTTCACAAGAGAAACTCTGATTATGTGTCTGCATAACTGGGGGAATCATCTCGAATTAAGGCAATTGAGGCTTAGAATTTACAGGGTAGCCAGCCGGTACTTACACTGGCTAACCTTCTTGTCTTTATTTCCCTTTCTTTCTCTCTCTCTACATTACGGCATGTGTCTGGACAAGGAAAGGCACCTGCACTACGTGTAGTTGTACACAAATTTAAATTGAGCTCCTGTCGTCCTTCTGCATTGGCGTCTTCTGGTTCCTCCTGGCATTCAGCATCATTGAGCTACGCCAGGTTTCCCTAAATAAATTGAAGGAATGGTTCCGCTTCGAAGTCGAGGCACTTTCTTTACATCTAGTAGGACATCGCCTTTGTCTTTGCTGAAGTAACTATCAAAAATAAGCTGCTTCTCGAAGTGTCGCGCACATATTCTGTCCATTGCTTGAAGCGCTCGCTTATTTCAGGAATTTTTTGACGCCATTGGTGCAGTAGTTGAAGATCAGATGGCGAAGCGAAGCGCGAAAACTTCTCGCGTCCTTTGCCATACCCAGATTTACAGCCGGGAACAAAACACTGTCCTGTTGCTCAGTCTCTTCACGTACACGTATCAAGATACCTTGTTCCGTCAGGCATGAATAAACATACTGCAGACATGGTAAAGAAAGCGAGGAAGACGAAAATTTCGCACCCTCGCTTCCGCGAAGACGCAGAGGAGTGTGAAAAACAGGTACCTCTGTTGTGTCTTTTTGTACAGCATCATTTATCGTCTGTTTCCTCTAAAGGCATCTAAAAATGTTTCGTATGCGTGCATAAAAGCGCTACCGCGTGTTTATTTGCGCTTTTATTATTTCTGCGCATATATTTTTTGTGTTTGATTGCTGTCAAATTGAGACGGCCGAGGGTCCACGTTTGTAGCAGATGACACGCTCTACGGGTACCGCGCTGCCGGTTCTGCGCCGCCGTCGCCGCCGGTCTCCGCCACTCAGCGCATGCGCACATGGAAGCAAGCTGTTGAGTGTTTTCCACGCGCCTCGACAGATGGCGCTACGCGATGTATAATTTAGCGTTACACGGTTTGTCCCGAGCGAATGCGTTGCGCGGTGGCGGAATCGGCGCTCCTCTTTATCTTACTCCGTGCTCCAAACTCAAGGTATAGCACTCGTCCTCTGCTTTCACTTCTGAGAAGCACCGGGACAGAGCTTCTGCCCCCAGCTGTCCAGCTAGGTGACTCTCGACGACGAAGTTGGCGGCCAGCGGACGGAAAATGACAAAGCACTTTTTCACCTGTTTGCTGGCTTACAAATTCTGGCATAGTCTTGCGACCGTGTAGGCTTCCATGTAACAATATGATTGAAAACAGTGCATCATTTTGCCGAGAATAATTAAAATGCCTTAGAGATATTACAGATTATAAGGAAGACAATATGACCAAGCGAGCAACATCTTTTCACGTTCTGGTTGCAGTTCTACTCTTAATTTATACATACGTCGCCGTTACAACTTCATAGTTTTATACAGAAAGAAAACAAAAGATCACTTGCTTTAACAGAACCTTTGGTACCACTGCTTAAAGCAATTATTATCAAAATTTTGGCTACATAGGCGCCAGACAGGGGTAACTGGAGATCACGGGGAGAGGCCCTCGTCCTGCAGTGGACATAAAGTGAGCTGCTGCTGCTGATGATGAGGTGTAAAAAAAAGGATGGTCTTTTCGCGGCGATGCCTTTCTCTCTTTCTCACGTAGCTATGCTAAAATAGATACCGACGAACGCCAGAAGTTGCTGACCAAACAAACGCAAATGCCCCTTGTCTAAACGGTTGGCTGCAGTGACATTCCTTGTTCGAACACTGTTAATCATGCCATTTTGCCATAGTGATTCGCAATAACCAATTAACAGAATAAAAATACAATGACAGCTGAGTCGAATGGCTGTAGAAGCACTCTTTAGTATCCAAACTACACGGATCATAAGGTCAATCAAGTATATTCATTATCCACGCGCGCGATGTACAGTGCTCACGGATTGAAACGCGACAATTTAGGCCTAACCAATGCGCATGCTTTTGTTTCCACCGTCGGTAGTTTGTGTGACATCGGCGCAATCTCGACTCGTACGTTTAGATCAGAGTCCAAGTCACCTTTCGTGACCAGATTCGAAGCAACAACGCAGGGTACTCTCGAGTAATTGCACAGAAAGGGTGTTCTACCCAAAATTTGCCTGCCGCGTTTAAAACCGTGAGCACGGTACATTCAAAGAACACGTTAATGTATCTATATTTTTACTGTTAAGTTGCATTCCTTTGACGGTTTAAGGGTCAATGCGACTTCGAATGAGTTCCAGGGCAACATTATGTACGATATCATTAGCCCTATATCCAGTGGCGAAGTCTAGGTGGCGGAAGGTCGGCACAGGAACCACGTAGTTCATTATGACGTTCGAACCAAGAGCGGCAGCCATTGTCGACACGTCGCTCGCTCCAGCCAAGGTGTCTCCATGTGACCAAAACAAGGCCACTGGTAAACGTATGCGTTCCAGTGGATATGGTGGGGCCGTCCTCTGCGCACCAGAAGTAATACAACGAACAATACACTTCACACACGAACACGTTTTTTCCCTTTCAGTTTGGCACTCCTAACGCTAACGCATTGAAGAAGGCGCTCGAACGCGTACAATTTGATGCCTTGCGATCGTTCTTTGCAGTTCCCAAGACGTACGACTGTGTCTGGCTTTACCTCGATGTTAGGAAATCATTTCCTAAATGCAATATAAAAGTAGAATGGAGGGGAAGCGGGCAGGGACTGTTTTAATGTATTGTTGTTGACATCAGCCTCACTATCTAGCTGTCTGCAGGACAACAGTTTGTTAGAAGAATGTACTGTTGGGCTGGTCGATTTGACATCCTTAATTTTTGGTTGATTACGTTCGATTGTAAGATTAGAGTGGAACACTAAACATCATACGACTTCCAGCGCTTTGTCTCGTTCATCTGGTCGTTGCCGTTTTTGCATTTGAAGTAAGCACTATTTATTACATAGGTTTCTGTCCACAACAATATATGGTGTGTAAAGAGGTTTATTGGGCGAGTCCAACAAACAGGCGGTAGCTCGGAACAGCACGCAGGGAGAACAAGATGGTGGTGTTCGAACGCCGATCTCGTGCCTTTTTCTCGTGATGATGATCGCTCAGCCCACGATGTCATTCTCTTCATTATAATTGCCCCCGTCGAGAAAGGTGGAGCCATCCTGGCGATCTAACAGGTGGGGACAAGAGGGTCGAAGTACGGCTTGAGGCGGTCTACGTGAACAACATCACGTCCACGTCGACGACGGTCGCCGGGCGGCGTAAGAGGTTCGATGACGTAGTTTACGGGGGAGCTACGCTCGACGACGCGGTAGGGACCATGATAATTGGAGAGCAGTTTGGATGACAAGCCAGGAGCGCAGGGCGGTACATGAAGCCAGACAAGTGCTCCAGGAGCGAATGTTGCGACAGGAGGGTGGTCGTCATCGCGGGCGTTTTTCTGGCGTTGTTGGTCAGCCGTAGTAAAGCGCTTGGCCAGTTGGCGGCAATCTTCAGCGCAACGGGCGGCTTCCGACACGGGCGTGCACTCTGAGGCATCTGGTGCGTATGGCAGCAACGTGTCGATAGTGTGCGACGGCTGGCGACCGTACAGAAGGAAGAAGGGGGAAAACCCGGTTGTGACTTGCGTAGCGGTGTTATAGGCGTATGTCGCAAATGGAAGAACCAGGTCCCAGTTTGTTTGATCAGATGCAACATGTGTCGCAAGCATGTCGCCCAGTGTCCGATTAAACCGCTCAGTCAGACCGTTCGTCTGAGGGTGGTAGGCAGTACACGTCCGATGTACAATATTGCACTGGTGGAGAAGTGCTTGAATTACATCGGAAAGAAATACGCGGCCACGGTCACTGAGGAGTTCACGAGGAGGACCGTGTCGCAGCACAAAACGATTGAGGATGAAAGAGGCGACGTCCTGTGCTGTCGCCGTGGGAAGAGCAGCGGTTTCCGCGTATCGTGTAAGGTGGTCGACAGCAACGATAGCCCATCGGTTTCCCGCTGTGGTCAAAGGTAAAGGTCCATAGAGGTCAATTCCAACGCGGTCGAATGGGCCGTCTGGGCACGGAAGGGGCTGTAATGAGCCTGCGGCAGGATGCGGTGGTTTTTTTCGTCGCTGACACTCGTGGCAGCCGCGAATGAACTTGCGGACAAAGCGAAACATTCCGCGCCAGTAGTACCTTTTGCGTAAGCGTTCATAGGTCTTGAAGACACCGCCGTGAGCACACTGAGGGTCGGAGTGAAAGGACGCGCAGATTGTAGAGCGCAGCGTTCGGGGGATCACTAGGAGCCACTTCCTACCATCTGGCGAGTAGTTCCGCCGGTACAAGAGGCCATCACGAATGCTGAAGTGCGAAGCTTGGCGTCGCAGTGTTCGAGTGGACGAAAGGGTGGGTGCCTCGGATAAAACGTCAAGAAGTGAAGCGATCCATGGATCGCGGCGCTGTGCAGAGGACACGGTGGCGACGTCAAGAGCTGACAGTGGGTGGTCTATAGTGGATATGGACGCAGTTTCGGTGGATAGTGGTGACCGCGACAGTGCATCAGCATCGGCATGCTTGCGTCCGGAACGATATATAACGCGGATATCAAACTCTTGAAGTCGAAGAGCCCAGCGGGCAAGGCGACCTGACGGATCCTTCAGCGAAGACAACCAACATAATGCATGATGATCCGTAACTACATCAAACGTGCGGCCATATAAGTATGGGCGGAACTTGACAAGCGCCCAAACTATTGCCAAGCATTCTTTCTCGGTGACGCTATAGTTTGACTCAGCCTTGGTGAGCGTTCTGCTGGCGTATGCGACGACATACTCTGGGAACCCAGGCTTTCGTTGTGCGAGAACAGCACCCAGGCCGACACCGCTGGCGTCTGTGTGAACCTCAGTTGCGGCCTTAGGATCGTAGTGGCGCAGTATAGGTGGTGACGTCAGGAGACGGCGGAGGGTGGAGAAGGCTTGGTCACACTCAGAAGACCACGACGAGAGACTGGTGGCGCTGCCTAACAGTTGGGTCAAAGGCGCAATTATAGAGGCGAAGTTGCGCACAAACCGGCGAAAGTAGGAGCACAACCCTACGAAGCTTCTTAACTGCTTTAGAGTCGTCGGTTTGGGAAAGTCGGTGACGGCACGTAGTTTAGCCGGGTCTGGAAGTACACCGTCCTTTGATACGACGTGACCGAGAATTGTAAGTTTTCGCGCGGCAAAACGGCACTTCTTGAGATTGAGTTGGAGCTGAGCGTTCTTCAGACAAGTCAGGACATGGTTGAGGCGTTCGAGATGGGTTGCGAAATCTGGCGCAAAGACAACAATGTCGTCGAGGTAGCAGAGACATATGTGCCACTTCAAACCCCGCAGAACCGAGTCCATCATGCGCTCGAAGGTGGCAGGCGCATTGCAAAGGCCGAAGGGCATGACATTAAATTCATATAGACCGTCAGGCGTGACGAAGGCCGTCTTTGAACGGTCGGCCTCTGCTAAAGGTACCTGCCAATACCCGGAACGCAAATCTAACGATGAAAAAAACTCGGCACCTTGTAAGCAATCAAGGGCATCGTCAATTCTGGGTAAAGGGTACACGTCTTTCCGAGTGACCTTGTTTAGGCGCCGGTAATCCACGCAGAAGCGAATCGAGCCATCTTTTTTTTTAACGAGAACCACAGGGGATGCCCACGGACTTTGTGAAGGGCGAATAACTTCGCGTTTAAGCATATCGTCAACCTGGGCGGTAAGAACTTGACGTTCCGCGGTGGAGACACGGTACGGACGTTGTCGCACTGGCGAGTTGGAGCCGGTGTCTATGTAGTGAACAATGGTGGAAGTTCGGCCAAGGGCACGTTGGGCAACATCGAAAGACTCGCGGAACTGGTAGAGCAGCTGGAGAAGGGCAGAGCGTTCAAATGGCGACAGTCCGTCTGCGATCGACGAATTGAATAGGTCGGCAGCTGGTACATCAGAAGGGTTAAGAGCACTGACGGCGGCGAGGTCGCGTCGAGCGGAATCTTGCTGCACGGGAAAAATTTGGCCGATATCAATGGGTTGCACGCATCCAAGGGATTCACTTTTAAGCAGTTGGATGGGATACGGAAGAGGATTTGTGAGGCAGAGAGCGCTTGTTCCGTTCGAAATAGACAGGGTCGAATAAGGCAGAAGTGGCTTCCGACTTAGAAAGAGGCGTGATGGTTCAAAGAATGCAGCTTCGTCACATATGCTGTTGCAGAACACGGGGAGCAAAACAGTTGATGTCGGCGGAATTTCTGTGTCCTCTGTTATGACGAGCTTGTGGGCGGCTTGAGTGTGGTTGTAGGGCGGGTCACACAACGGGAAGAGCTCAAGTTCAGATCTGGCACAATCAATAACGGCGTGATTACACGATAGAAAGTCCCAGCCAAGTATGATGTCGTGCGAGCAGGATGAAAGGACGATAAACTCAACAATATAGAGTTCTTTAGCGATGATAAGTCGAGCAGTGCAGGCGGCTATAGGGCGAACAGGGTCTCCATTCGCTGTACGTAAGGGCATCATCTCAAGAGGTGTAGTCACTTTTCGAAGCTTGCGGCAAAGTTTGGCATCTATAACAGAAACGGCAGCACCGGTATCGACAAGAGCATACGCATGGGTGCCTTCAACAAAACTTCGACAATATTCGACGGCAAAGTTCGAGGACTTGAGCATTTCGACAGCGCAGTTCTTGCCTCTTGAACTGCGGAGGCTAGTTTCCCTCATTTTCAGGGCCTGGTCGACGACGCATGGGCGACAAGGAGCGGCGACGGGGTGAAGGTGAGCGACGAGACGTGGGTTGCGGATAGTCACGTGAAGACATGCTTGTTTGGGGATCCGGACTTTCATAACGAGAGCGGGGACGATCCATGTAGTTCGGTGAGCGGGCGTCTGAGTAACCTGGGGCGCGACGACGGCAGTGTCGGGCGATATGACCAGGGCCACCGCATGCAAAACAGATCGGCCGGTTGTCGTGCGTTCGCCAGGGATTTGCAGTGATGGGAGCAGCCCATGTCATGGACGGCTGAGTCGGGGCTGCAGCATACGACACACCATGGAACGGCGAGCGCTGTTGTAGCTGCTGCCGCTTTACTACCTCAGCGTAACTAAGAGGCGCGGCGACAGGGTGCTGCTGAATGGGCACCGGCGTGGCCTCGGAAATCTGTTCCTGAATGACGTGTCGAAGCACGGGAGCCAACGGGATTGGTTGCTGCAGTTGCTGCTGCTGTGGGAGCTCCTGACGCTGAGCAAACGGCAGGAGAGACAACTGACGGGCCACTTCCTCACGCACAAAGTCTTTCATTTGTGCGAGAAGGTATGACTGGTCAGGCACGACATCCAGTGCAGCGAGTTGTTGGTTGTACGTCTGAGATGAACGTCGAGTGAGAGCTCGCTGCCTTCTCAATTCGTCATAGCTCTGGCACAGGGTTACCACTTCAGACACAGTGCCAGGAGACTTCGCAAGAAGCATTTGAAAGACATCGTCGTCGACGCCCTTCATAATGTGCTGTATTTTGGCACTTTCGCTCATTGAGACATCGACGCGCCTGCACAGATCGATTATGTCCTCAATATAGGCGGTAAAGGTTTCATTGGGTTCCTGTGCCCGTGTGCGCAGCCGTTGTTCGGCGCGTAACTTCCGCACGGCAGGGCGACCGAAAACGGCAGATATTGCCTCCCTGAAAGCGGACCAGTTCTCAAATTCAGATTCGTGGTTCGTATACCACAGCTTCGCCACGCCAGCCAGGTAAAAGTTCGCGGTACTCAACTTAGCAGCGTCATCCCACTTGTTGGGTCCACTAACTTTTTCGTAGGACGACAGCCAGTCCTCGACGTCCTGGTCTTCGGTACCCGAAAATACCGGGGGGTCTCGCTGGCGAACCGGGCCGGGGCAAACGGCGGCCGGGAGAGGTGGCGGCGGTTGGGTAGCGTCAGCTGGCATGGTCGAGTGCAACGTGCGTGATCGGAGTTCCAGGGCGCCGGCGATGTGCGTACCCAGCACCTCCACCAAATGTAAAGAGGTTTATTGGGCGAGTCCAACAAACAGGCGGTAGCTCGGAACAGCACGCAGGGAGAACAAGATGGTGGTGTTCGAACGCCGATCTCGTGCCTTTTTCTCGTGATGATGATCGCTCAGCCCACGATGTCATTCTCTTCATTATAGGTGGAATAAAGAAAACATGAGTAGGTATTGACAAATGAAGACGAAGTCAGATTACTACAAAAGTTGTGCCTAACGAAGACGCTACAGGCGCTTCTTTCTTGTGTAGGCAATAGTTATCTGCACTTACCCCTGTTCAGGGTCAAGCCGCTTACATAAGCGAACACCGTCAGCGTTTGTTGAAAAACTTGGGCGTCATTTACCTGTCCATATCGCCGAAGATTCTCGGTTGGACCGTGGTCGTACATGACGAAATTTCGGGCTTTGTAGAGCTGAAATGAAGATATAATTCTCTAAAGCATGAATGCCACATAACCCTATCTGGACTAAAGGCTCTGTACTAAGTTTTCCTACATGAGGATTGCTTTCGAACCACGTGTATTTTGACTTGTTCAAAAGCGTTTCACGCGTTCTACAGCGCTTTTTCAAGATATAAGAGTGCGAATAGTGAGTAATTGGCATTCACCGTTTAAGGAAAGATAAATAAAAAAAGTCGACAGATCCCACGCCCCATGGGAATCGGTGTTAAGCGCAGCAGCGTGCGGGGTGCCTACCAAGTTAAAGAAACGACCATGAGAGCGCCAAGTCGTAGGCGGCTGTTCTATGAGCTACATGACACGCATGTCATGGCATTCATGTCACGACCTATCATGGATGTCCGAAAACATGAGCGTTTTTTGAGTGTTACTGTGTTTTAACAGCGAAGCTGTTTTAGCCAACACCACCTAGACTAGGAGAAGGCCTGTGCATGGTTGCGTGACGTCACCCCAGTGAGATCAACCTAAAAGTCTGCTTTACCAAACATGATCGCGGTTTTTGATTCCCAGTTGGCCTTTTACCAATCTTTTAATTGTTTCTTGCTTTCTTGGCAATACAGAAAATTATATTCTTATTATCTAATTTTTTCTGAATGTTTAAATAAAGGTCGGCTTGAAATAATTCATAAGGCACTTCACCGAGATGCACAAATGAGATTTTCAACAGCATGCACAACGATTTCGTGCAGTTTAAGAGAGGCATGGATTTCCACTGTGAGATACATTTATTCATGACACATATTAATGGAAGCAGGCAGAACCATTCAAGAGTAAGCGCATTACGCTTGAGTCTTAAGCTTCCGCTTCGCAGCCTTGCTTTCTGTCAGTTTGTTGCTCTCAACTTTGCACAGATTGTTCAGCAGCGTGTTCGCAGCAGCGCCGAGAACATAACTCAGCACTAGTTCAGGCGAGTGGCCACCATCGCAGAAGTTCAGGTCTTCATTGCCTTCGACAAGGGAAGTCGTGAGGCCTACAAGAACTTCTTTTTGTTTTAAACAAGCAAGAACTTTTGATCCGTACTTCGCAATTCTCAGCTTATCAAGCACAGTTTCAATGGTCAGTACGGCATGCACAACTACTGCTTGTGAAAATTTCAGTCCACCTCGTGTTGCATTTGCTATCGGCACACCATATTCCAGTTCAGTGCTCCGATTCTCAACAATCAAGTTTTCTCGGGAGGATCAGAGCAGACAAGTTTTTACGCTGCACGTTGCGCACAATATCCAGCTACATACATGATAGCTGGCAGCATTGGCTCCTTTTTCTTCACATCATCATCCGTCACTGCAACATCAAATTGCTTGACAAGAACTTGTGGATCAGCGGTGGGAACACAAGGTGCAACGGCATCCAGGTCGGGAAGCTCAAGAAGCTTTTGGAGTCTCCGTTTCTGCTCAGATTCGTAAATCTGACGTATTGAAACGTGATATTGTGCACCAAACAGTTGTCTGTATCTGCTAAAGCGGTCCTCCAAGCTGTCGGTTTGAAACTTCCCTAGTAACGCATATTTGAACCCAAGTTTTTCAATGCAGTATGTTGACACCTCAACAAGGGCATGTGAGGTATGACGCAGTGCCATGCACGTTTCACGAGTTAACTTGCCAGCGTCATGCTTCAGGCTCTGCCAGTGGTCCAAGCAATCCACAATCTTGTTTAGATGGTCAATCTGGCGGCTATGCAGTGCAATGATGTGTTCTTGAAATGAGTCTCGGAGGCGCTGGCCTGTGAATGGTGCATTGACATTTTATATATTCCACCATGTCAAGACAATGTTAATAAATTCTAATGTTCTAGTTGTATGCTCAAGCGCTACTTCGGTGCTTGTTAGTGCTGCAATAGTCGAACTGTTGAAGATCGTGAGTGCGAGCTTTACATTCTGCCGCTCTTGATCAAAGTTGGAGCGAGTCGCAAAAGCTCATTTTTTTCTCCCTCATGCAACTTGCATAGTGTGTTAAAGGAAGCTGTCAGCACAGATGGGCTTTCCGAGAGGGGACTAAAATCTGGAAAGAAGATGCACCATCCACTTTTACGCTGATTCAGTCAGTTATTTCGGAGGCACTTTAGTATATCAACCGCATCCAAAATAAAAAATAAGGTCTTTGATGGGTCTGATGGGTGCCGGTAAGCAATGCTCACCTTAGGAGGACTAAGCGGATCTTGCTTTAGGACGTTAAACCGCAGATACTGTACCATCAACTATGCACAACGTGGTGGCATAAATACCATGTAGAAGCACCAGCAACGCGCAAAACCGTTGTCGACGCTGTCCGCGTTTTCCCCGTGTTCGCACGGAACCAACACCACCTAGACCAGATTAGAAGAGGACACTCGTGGAGCAGCGGCGGACGTATTTGCCATCTTCTCGCCTCGCAACGTTTCTATGTAAATAAGTTTCTGTTTGAAGAAGTTGCTTATGCACGAGTAAGCAGAACTGTAAAAACAGAAAGTGATTTTTATAGAAACGTTGTGAGGCGAGAGGGTTCCAAAGACTTCCGACGCTGTTCCACGAATGCCCAGTTCTGATCTGGTCGGCAACCTCCGAGCCGCTGCCAGAGGCACCGGCAACAGTCACGTACGCCGCGCGCGTTCGCATGCGAACGCGTGGAAAACTCATACAGCGTCGACAGCAGTTCTGCGTGTTGCTGGTGCTGCTACAAACTAATTAGTACTGCAAAGCCACTGTTTGTTCTGCACTCAAGGCATGGCGGACGCTACACATCGTACCGTAACTACGCCGGCCACATCGTCTGTTCGGTATAGACAGTTTTACTCGAGAATACATGGCGATAAATCAATTTCTGGTTAAACAGAAGCTTGCAGTGCACTACAAGCTTTACGGCACGAAGACTGAACAAATGACACGAAAATACAATGTGTCAGAGTCATTTGTTCCGTTTTCGCTTCATGAAGCACATTGCACGTTGTAACGGTTCTAAGCATCATGTAATACGACAATTGAGTAGGCCCTGTTTTCGCGAGAAGCATGCCTACCGGGAAGCAAGCGAAAAAGTGTGCTTACCACAGAGTACTTCGTAGGTGCGAAGTTCTCCCGTCGCACAGCCTTCGTCCACGCTGCCTTTTGAGCGGAGTCCGACGGAAACCTGCACACGCGCGCTGCGTTCTGCGTGCGCTGCGCCGCCACTGTCGCCGAAATCCCGGAGATCTCACAGTGGTGACGTAAGCGCTGTGGAGAGGAGGACTTGCGCAGGCCTTCTCCTAGTCTAGATGATGCTGTTTTAGCTAACCGTAAAAAGTTGCGCCTGCTGTCGCAAAACCTCGCCGAGCTGTGACGTTACTGCGTTGCCTAGCAACCACCTTGCGGAGCGGCGTGTGCCACGCCTCCTCTCCGTGCCATGCACGTGTTGCCTTGACATGGTACGTTAAGGAGAGCATGCGCGCAATGCTCGGGAGAGGGTAAGAGAAAGTGAGAGCGAGATAGAGAAACAAATTGTAGCAGCACCAACGAGGCAACGCGCAGAGCTGCTGCCGACGTCGCCGGCGTTGCCTAGCCGCGCATGCACTTAAGCAGTAGCGATGACGTCATCTCGCGTTGCCTAGTAACCGCGGGTGGAGGTGTGCGCTCGCTTCGCCCGACACAGGGCTCCTGCCTGCCTGCCTGCGTTTGTGGCATAGAGTTAATATAACCAACGATCGCGGGATCAAATCCCGGCCGCGGCGGCCGCATTTCGATGGAGGCGAAATGCAATAACGCCCGTGTGCTTGCGTTGTAGTGCACGTTAAAGAATCCCAGGTGGTCAAAATTAATCCGGAGGCCTCCACTACGACGTGCCTCATAATCAGAACTGGTTTTGGCGCGTAAAACCCCAGAAAGAAGAAGAATATAACCAATTCTAGAGGAAAAGCTCCGCATAGCGCCCATGTATTGAAATCGGGAACCGCAAGGGCGCTGCCATGTTGCTACCCCATGCAGGCGCGCAGGCGCAGACGATGAGGTGCGACTCGGATGAAACGCGCAATCAACGTGTTCCTGAGCCTCCGTGAATATGGTAGCGCCATCTACTTGAGGCGCCTGCAAACGTAGCCTTTTGGCCACCGTATATTTTTCACAAAATTTGTCTAAATAGCCATCCGATCTTTATGAAAAATGTACTGAATGAACTTCAAATGTTGTCCATGCCTACGCGCTACGTGTAAGTGGTTGCTTTTGCATAATATTTCAAAAATTTGTAGTGCTACAAAAATGAGTCGTAGCAACATGGCGACGCCCTTGCAGTTCCCGATTTTCTCGTCCATCTTCTCCTCTAGAGTTTGTATACTAACTCTTTGGTTTGTGGCACGCCAGGAACAAGGTCGCTCGTAGACGCCGACGAGTCCAGCGCTATTCACGCGAAATGTCGCGAAAGGAAAGGTACCTCCGAAAATGCTCGCTCGAGTCTACCTTACCTACACAAGTAGTTAAGATAAACCAAGTTAAGACCTAGCAGCAACCAAGTTAATACCTAGCAGTAGCAGCCAGTAAGACTTGAGGATTGACACTTTTGCTGTGCCTAAGCTTTGCACGACCGAGTGCTAACTTGCCCGCTTTTTTCGCAGAGTCATTATCATTTTTGCTAAGTTATTAATTAATTAATTAATTAATTAATAATTATTTTTATTTCGACATTCTGGTACATTATAGCATGTACAAACTGCTGGGGGCACAGACTAAAAGCCAAAAAAGGCTTGACGGGGTCTGTACCCGATAATTGCACTTTGACAGGGGCCACAAAAAATGTTCCTATGCGACAAGCTTACAATGGCAAAACTATACATCTGAAAATAAAATTAACTCATGACTATAACTTCTACCGTCATCCTTTAGTGTTTTCTCCACTTATTGCCCACGTAGGAACCTATTCCAGTGGTTTTTGTTTCTTCATCTTTTTTGCTGAGTCATTGTGATTTTGGCTGAGTCGTGCCCGTGACTATGAAATCTACCATCATCCTTTAGTGTTTCCTTCACTTAGTACCCATGTCCGAACCCATTTCAGTGGTTTTTGAGTGTTAATCTTTTTTCATCGAGTTGATCATTGTCATTTTTGCTGAGTCATGGTCATTATTGAGTAATTATTGTATTCTACTATCATTATCGTTACTATCGTACCCACACTTGCACCCATTAACGTCATTATTTCTCGATTCTTTGCCACTTGGGCGTTCTTTTGACCCATGCACCAAGGCGCTCCAAGACGTAGGCAGCTGTTTCATTACGTACATGACACACATGTCATGACATTCATTTGATGACCTATCATTTATGTTCGTCATACACTCTTGTCATGCTGTGCCAATTTTAGTACATACCAAGCTGACGAAACGACCATGAGAGCACCAAGACGTAGGCGGCTAGGTAAATAAATAGATACTCTGAAAGTGGCAAATGTTCGCCACAAAATCCTTCGCATTTAAAATTACGCAGTCCCCACGAACCGTGAGCATTCGTGTTATGCGAAGCACTTGACATGGTAGCTGGTTATTGCGCATCGTTTGGGGTACTAACTGCGAGGCGTTACCAGATGGGCCAACGCGTTTGTGTAGGCGAGCAATTGTGTGTGCCAGGCGAGCGTGTGCGTGATGACAGCGGTATGATGGCGACCGTGATGACATAATAGTGCATTGGTCAAGCGGCAAAGAAATACTCTTTCTTAGCTTACAACCTGGGTCAGTTTACAAGGCAGTGTAATATAGCGGGTTCTCGGTTTTGTAAGCTACTTCTTGCCATTAGGCAGCGCAAGCGAAAAGCACTGGTGAAGCCGGCGCCTATTTGCGCGTTCCACTTGTGCGCCAGTGGCGTGGCAGCATTTGTACGTGTTCTGGCTTCCCAAAAGAAATTGTTGCTATGGTACTTGACGCAAGCGCCAATCACATTGGAGTCTTGGTGGCTGTCTTAGAGAACAATGGGTGTCAGTGGAGCCTAATCATAAAGAGCATTTGTACTTTGGTATATGCCTGATACTCAGATTCAACAAATTTGGCAGGGTAGGCAATGAAATGTTTTTGCATAAGCATATTTTATTGCGATAGCAATTATATGGACACTCAAAAGCAGATTTCTGCCGTCGGCGTCGCCGTCGCCGTCGCCATCGCCGTCGCCGTGAGGTTCCGTATGACGCCATTTGGAGATGAAATCGTCGCCGCGCGCCGAACGCTGTATGTGCGAGTGAAAGGGCGCGAGGGGCGCGTCTTTCACGGGGAGTGAACGCACGGCGGAGAACAAACGCGTGTTCTGCGCCGTGCTCGCTTAAGGGCTGCAGAAGTAGGCGTCTCTTTTCTCCTTTACAATGACCATATATGTAGAGCAAACGCGCCTTCTTCAGACGCGCGAGAGTCCGTGGGGGAGGGGGAGGGAAGGGAGCCGACGTTTAGCTGCGGCACCAAGTGCCTATTTATATCAGAGGCTCCAGCAACAGTCACCAACGCCGCACACATTTTGAGCTAACGCGGGCAAAACGCCGATGGCGTCGACAACAGTTCTGCGTGTTGTTGCTACCAAAGCCGCTCACCTTACTTCGTATGACATTGCTGTGTTGCTATCGCATTCATTGCTTCGCCCTTAGGGCGAAACTGTGACATTTTTGTTGTTGGGTGAACTCTTGAAAGCATTGTAATCGCGTAGCGCAGCTGCAGGAATGAATTACATATTCTGATCAGCAGAGCTGTTGGTATCGCATAAAATCTGCTAAATTACGCCGTTGTATCAACTCATAGAATCTGTGCTAATTGGTCTGCGCTGTCTTTCCTTTCGAGCCTATTCCATCGTGCTGCTGGACCTTGAGGAGTACTTTCCTCACCAATTTTTTGTCTACTATGTTCGTTTCTGCTGAAACATCAACCACCTGAGCGTATATTCATATAGCTCTTTTTGAGCAGTGAATGTGACACCGAGCCGTTAGGCAAGGTTTAGTAAGCAAGGCAGACTATGAAAGGTTTGGGCTTTAAGCGAAAGCCTTGATTCGCAACTCTGAAGTCTCAACCATGTAAAAAAAAGTATTTATTTTATTGTGTGGGCAGCCAAAGCAACAACGAGCGCATTGCAACGAGAGAATACGTGTTCTCATTCTGCATGGTGATGACAATAACTTGTGCTCAACTTGTTCGGACATGAGTCTGTTATTGGAGGTGAGACACACATCCCGAACTAGCCGAGTGCTCTGCAAGGGAATTGTAAACTATAACCCCACCACGTGTGGGTGGCAAACTGGATAAAACCCATAGTTACCCACCCTGCCTTTCGCTTCCTTCACTTTTTCTTACTCTTTCCATAAAACCAAATCAGCCAACTCGACTCGACGTTCCAAGGACATTCCTCATTCCTTATACATCTAATTTTGGAAATCTATGTTATTCGTAATCATTCTTCTTCTTTCTGGGCTTTTGCGTGCCAAAAACCAGTTCTGATTATGAGGCATACCGTAGTGGAGGGCTCCGGATTAATTTTGACCACCTGGGGTTCTTTAACGTGCACTGCAGCGCAAGAACACGGGCGTTTTTGGATTTAGCCTCCACCGAAATGCGGCCGCCGCGGCCGGGATTTGATCCCGCGATCTCGTGCTCAGCAGCGCAACGCCTTAGCTGACTGAGCTACCGAGGGGGGCATTTTTGACCGTAATAATGAACTTCAAATAAGGTAACCTTATCGTAACGTATTTGAGCAAACGAGACCATGTGAACCCTTGCATCAGTCGAATATATAGTGAAGAAATTGAATACCTGGTGGAAATGAAGAAGGTTTTGCACAGTTGTCCCCATTGGCATGTGACCCATGTACACTGGAATGCGAGTCTGAAATAAAGGGAGGTCCATCAACCAGAATACTCATCACCGATTCTAAAACTGCAATCAAAGCCTATGACACTGGTAAGGTGTCCAAAGAGGCCGCCAAAATTCTGCAAGCAGGCAAGGAGAACGTACCCAATGACATAATAGCGCACGAAAAAGAAAAACACTGAAGTCTTGGCTTCCCAAAGCTGCAACAAATAGAAAAGTGCACATCCGGGTTGGCAACTATGGCTGAGAGCTTAGAGCATCACGAAGTGCTACAGAGCGTGATGAGACATGTTGTAGTGCTTGCTTCTCTATATTGCGCACTTCCTGTACGCGTTCAAACAAACTCGGGATTCCGTGCTTGACTCAGCCCGCCGGTCAGAGATTAGCCGCCGGAGTGTCGCTCGTGTTGCAATCGTGACGTTCTTCGTTTCAAGTGCCGTACTTGCGATGGCCATGTACAGCACATATAGCCGGCATATTCACAGGGACAATGCTGTGCTGGTTCTTTGCAAGCCACTAGTGTTGCTGCAACGAATCTTACATTTGCCATAATGAAGGTTATTTCTGTTACTGAACCGGCACTTGAGAAACAGTTGCAAGTAACTTAAGTTGCCCTCACCTTGTTGAATTGTTCCGGGCTGCAGAAGTCGTTTAGCGTGAAGCCGAGCGCGCAGAGCGCGCCTCCAAAGAGATGGCACGCTGTCGAGATCAATGCCCTGAGGGCTTTAGTAGTACCGAGGTAGCCTGCATCTGTGAACGGGTAGACTATTTTCTGTAAAGATCCATGAGAAGTTGGCTTCCTCACTTTTTTCCCACAAGATGAGTCTTTCCACATTTGTAACTGCAATCATATTATCTAAAGTCAAAAGTTTCCTGCTTAAGCTACCAAAATGTTAACCTGTAAGTTGCTAATGGTCATTTGATACTTAAGGTTTGTCGCCTTCGAGAGCGGTTTATCGAAATTCAACCTCATCGCTAATAGTGAGAGCACGAGGCCAACATGCGCCTGACTGATGCACTCGCCTTACAGCAGTTGGCCCCTCTCATGGTTAACGTTTTTTCCTTCCTAAAAAGTTCTGACATACGTGCTACCAGTAGTTTCTCTACATCCATTCTTTTCGGTCGCAGAAATTTTTGTCTTCTATTTTTCTATCTCGCAAAATCATGCTGCAAGTTGTTTTATGGCACCGCCAAGTCCGAATGAAAGTTCTACTAAATGAATGAACACAGAATCTGTAGGCGAAAGTGTTACTTGTGTGAAGTGATTTAGTGTTGCGCTTCTGGTGTCCAACTCACTCCACCAAAGACACCGCCTGCTTCCTTGACAAAAAGCGTTGGCTTTCACAGAATGTTGGTACGCGACCAATGTTGTTCATTTCTTCTCTTTTGACTTCAACAACTCAGGAGTATCACATATTGAAGTAGACCCGGCCTCATCACTCTGGAAAAACTGCTTGTAAGGCGTCCAAAGATTGGCCATGGATTGCAGCTAGTGTTGCTCCTGAGAGTGTTTCGAAGAAAAGCCGACCAAGTGCGCTGAGTTCTTCTCTAACCTTTTCTGCAAAGGTTTACAAGGCTTCGTCTAGCTCCCGTTAGCGACTAAATTCCGCAACCATTCTTCAGGACTGATCGTATAGCAGCAAGTTCTTTCTCAGCCCGAAGATATAACAGTAAGCATGACTGTGTGAATATTTGAAACTTTATATAATAACAAATCGAATATTCCCCTATTTGATTAAGTACTCGAAATCAATAGTCCCTATTTGAAGCTAAGTATATTTTCGGATACTTTAGTGACCGACTGTATACGATAAAACGTGAAATTAAAGCAAAACTGTAATACTTTCACTCCATACTCAGTGAACATAACGCAATACAGAACGCTGCGTCGCTAAGTCAGCCAAAAGTTTCCGGTTAAACATGATTACTCGTAATAAAATGTTGTTGAGCCACTACATTCAGCAGTAGGCATTGTTTGGTACAATTTATAGATGCAGCACCTGCATCCTCTCATTAAAATAAACGATAACACGTTCGATTGCAGCATACCTTATACGATAGTGGCGCCATCTGCCGCATCAATTTGAACTTTTAAAAATGTGGTTTTCTTTTTTTTTTCCACTGTAAATACACATATATTTCACATATATTAATTGTTCCGCAAGGCTAGTTACAAAAAAAAACTGTAATGCATGTCTGTGTATTCCTTTACCAGCCATGAATTTGCGAACTATTTGCTTTGTTGTTCTATAATGTTTTTCTTTTGTATTTTATAACAAACAATACCTTATAATGTGCACTGTATTGACAGAAATTTTATATTGTCGCGAATTTCGGGATAATAACATCATTTGATAATATTGGTGAGAAGGTGGTACATAATCCGCAAATAATTAAAAAAATACTCGATATTACATTCGATTCGTTTAGCTTCTACCACTGTTCGATTTGTATTCGATTCGGTCTACAAAACAGCTGTTAGCAAACCTCTTGCAGTAAGTTACAGCAACAACTGCGTTTCTTCAGTAGAAACCGCTGCTTTATTTAAACGCTCGCAGAAAGTTTCATTAACCATTCGGCATTTATTTTCCATCGTTCAATGTGATACTAGTTAACTCTTTTTACTGTTATCACCACGAGCGCCCGTGGTTTCTGGTCTTGTGCTCTTTAGATCTATTTTAGTTGACTTACAATGGCTTTACCAAGTATCTACGAACTACTACTATAAAAACAACTTACCTGAGTCGCATTTTTGCATAGCTTTAGTTATAAATAATGCTATCGTACTTTAGTTGCACGGCTAAAGTGCTAAATTTCTATTATGATTACGGGCTTGTACAAACGTATTAGAAAGAAGCAACTTGCCATGAGAGAAGGGACAAACGGTATTAGTAGCGAAGTTGGAGGCCTGATGTGGGTGAGATTTCCGACAGGGCCATACGCCACAAGAAGGTCTACCTGCGTGAATGAAATGCCTGCCTTGCTTTTTTTTCTGTGTGTTTTGGCGTATAGCATTATCACAATATATGCAAACTGTTTTTATGGTAAACAAATGGCGTCACTTATTTTCATGTGCTTTTTAATTTGTTTCCGCCTGAAGAGCATCATACTGGATTTGTTAGAATTTCACTGGCTTTAGCAAAGCCAGTGTAAATGGCACGCTAATGCTTCCCTATACTAATTGTTCAGTATTCCGTTTTGTAAGTGTATCCAATAAATTTGTGCCTGTAATTGATGCTTGCATCATGTAAATGAATAGTTATGCATTTTGTTACTGTGTGTGTTTTTATTTTTGGTACGTTTCATATAAAGTATATATTTTACATACTAATGAAAATACGTGCGTCACATGCACCAACATCACGTATTGACAAATTATTTCCCTAGAACTTAAGGCAATACGAAGATCCACAATAATAAAGTGTTACATTTTGTGGCCATGCTAGTCATTAACATTTTAGATAAGAAGACGTGATACATCAAATGCTCACTGTACAACGCAAGATACCTGAACATCTTAACCCGAGTTAATTGGCTGCTTGACACTTTGATTTTAACACGTGCCCTTTTCCAAGTTCCGTGCGTGTGTGTGTGTGGGAGGGGGGGGGTGTTTGTTTGGGTGTTTGTGTTTCTGGTATGTTTGTAGAAAAATCTCGTCAGGCTACTCCACCGCGATCACAGTATATTGGAAACAAACAGATCTGTGTATTCTGACTCGTGGAGGGTGGCTATACGTGACACTGTAAATCGACGCTTCGAATCCCACGCTTGTGACCTGAGGCGCTTAGCGTTACTAAGTGCACATACCTGAGAACACCTTACCTTATTGTTGTACTCTGGCCGTACAGAGTGCAGTACGAGGTTCGCCATTACTCCCTGAGAGAGAGCCACCGTTGTCAGTTTGGGGGAGCCCGTGGCCTTAAGAACGTGGTCGATGCAAGCAGCCAAGTCGTAGCGCCCTAATTCGTCGAAGCTGCAGTGACATTGAGCAGTAAATGTCAAGGAAATTTTGTCATATGTTTCTTTTTTTGCGTCTCTGAAAATACATTGAGATACGCGTGTTACCTCCATTGCCAGTGCTTGGGGTCCCGTTGCGAAAATCTCGTGCTGTTTGTGTAGGGCCTTGACTCCCTGTTACTCATGGCCCAGACGTCGAACCCACTATCGGCGAACAGGAAACCTGGCCAGAAAAAAAGTCAACTATACGCCACCATTAAATGAGTAACCGTACATGAATAACGCACAAACATGGGAAAGTATGCACTGGGGCAGGTTGGAAGTGGCAGAGATATGATTTCGTGTGCTCTCATATTGTGGCGACCATCTGTAGTCAGCTCATTTTGATTGGACTTCAAGCATTCACCGATTGTCGACATTCGAAAGGAGAAATGTGGATTACGTGAACACCTACATGTTGACTGGTTCTGTAAAAGAATGACATTAAGTTATAGAGAGAATTGGTGCGACGTGCTGGCAGTGTGTCCTGAGCTTGTTGCTGCCATTTGCGAAAAGTATACCTTTCTCCGACTTCGAGGGAAGTTAATTTCAAAAGTTTCCAGTAACTCAGACCAAAAAATGCCTTAACTGTGCTGCGTGTTCCACTTAACAATGCTGGACGGCCTGCATGCATTATTGCACTAAGGCCTTCATTTCTGCTTTATTTTGATACTTTTTGGGGCCGAGGTTGAGCGTAATACCCTGTAGAAAGCAAGAGGCGTTGTCTGTGTAAGTGTCTACACTTCAAAAGCCCGTGACTGTTAGATTAAATTTCGAATGCCTGCATAGCATTCACCTCAATAAAAATAGGAATTTGCGAGGCTATGTAATGCATCGTTTCATTCAGCTTCAAAATTCTAACTAAATGCATAGTGCCTCAACATTGCAACTAACAGCAGTAATAAACTGACAGTGAACAAACTCTTTAGCTGGAAGACAAGTGAACCTTTTTTTTGTCAAGGAAAGTGCTTTTAACTTGCTTCTAATTTGTCTCCAGAATTGCCTGTACGCAGTCTTCGGCTCGATATATTGCCTTCTTGACATGTAAAGCGTTTTCGAAGTACTGGAATCAGAATAGAACTTCAGATAAATAGGATCCGACAAACATGAACATCCACATAGTTCAGTTAAACTGACTTGCCTGGACTCTCCGAAGGGAAATTGATGAAGTAAACAGCGGACGTTTCGAGCAATGGTGGCACGAAGAGTACAGGATGTCGACGCGGTGTCTCGCTTCCTCTACCTGCGGCACTTCGTCCGTCGCTGCGCACGCCGTGAGCAACTCTGACCACTTGGAGCATGTATCCGTCGTCCGTGGTCGCGTAGCTCGCCTCGCATGGGTAGCCATGGTACCTTATAAGCTCACACTGCGTCAGCTCGAATAGAAGCGTAGTATATTTGTCATCACCATTCGGGCTAGGCCTACCATTGCAAGCCGAAAATCTCCATGAAAGTCGAGATTTCAAATCTTGGACGCCACCTTGAAGGTTCGTAAGTTTACTTCAGGGGTGAGGATAGCAGCTTGTTCAAATTGAGAAAAATACTTTCGTTAGGTTTACATTTTTGCTACAGGCACCGTTATTTGAATAAACTTTTTTTGTTGACACAATGAAAATGAGATAGGGCAGAAATACGCGACCGGCTTCTTCCCGTCTGAGAAACCTGTATTGTACACGTGTGCTTTGATACATTCTTTGTGCGCAAATACGTTACCAGCTACTCATAGTCTCAGAAAGAGCATTGTACACACGTGCTCTTATACGTACTTACATAGCTCTGATGTTCTTGTACAGATACCATATGCATATAGTATGTATTCTTATAAATACAGTTAGAGGAACGTAACATTACAAATAAATTCTAAAAGCAACAGCATGGACAAAAATGCCACTGCCCTTCACATACAAGAGCAGAGTAGAAATATGTACTAGACGCTTCTTTTACTTTTTACAGGACCACCTTAACTGCACCATCCAGCCATTGCGTCTAAGGAATCGTCCCACGTTCCTTACTCGAAGCACATTCAGCACCGCAAGCACCATATCACACCTATCGTCATGGTCCTAAAAAGTTTGTGTCTTCTAGTGGGCTGGCAATGTTTAATGGTAACATTAGTACAACTAACATTACTATAACTATGGTTAACTATGGTGACGCGTTCTTGAACTCAGGCTGCCGAAAAAGAAACGCTACAAATCTAACTCACGGGGGTCATGCTAGCCTCCAGTTTCATGTCTTCTTTCCCTGTAGTTACGGCAGCGAAGACCAAGAGCCATGCTGCCGAAATATGACGCAAGCCCTCCATGTTGACGGCGTGGTCTATCCCGGGACAGATCCGAGAAACATGGCGTGAGACTTGTATCTGAAGCCTCCTCATATGTGGACGTATCCCTTATTCCCGCACCAACGTTACTCAACACGTAAGCGGTCCCGGAGTGCATATATCACCTCGCTTCCAAACTCTGTGAGAAAGAAATAAACTATTTGGTGACGTCACGCAACAACATGGCGGCATCGTTACCGCGTGGAACTGTACTACGCCGCGGGCGTATTTGTGTTGGCGTTGGGGAAGATGTGCGACGAATATTGTGCCTATTGGCGCCACAGGGTGTTGCTGCAACTGCAAGAAATTCGTGGGGCGATGCAGCCGCTGCACAAACGGTTCCGCACTGCATGAGTTAATCAGACTCCCGTTCCTCGTATGTCACAGCGTTTGCACAGCAGTTGCGAACAAAACACCGGCCAGGTTTCGAAACGTGTGCGCGAACAAGTTGGCTGATTTCAATCTTGTGGCTTGATTGAATGTGCTTGCCCTTACGATGTTCCGAGCAGTCACGGATGGTCCGTGAGAACAGCTGAGCTTTAATAGATGCTTACACGTGACAATGCCACATGGAATATGTCGTTACTCAATTATTGTATTTTTCAAATTTCTTCTATATATAACAATGTTGTTTAGATTATTGGGATTGTGTAAATAGAATGTACCCACCCCCTCTGCAGTGCTCCTTGGGCCCTGAGAGTCTTGAAATAAGTAAATAAAAAATAAAAAAATAAATAGATAGATAGATAGATAGATAAATAAATAAATAAATAAATAAATAAATAAATAAATAAATAAATCCTCTCCGTCAATGTCGTAGTGCTACGTGAAAGCTGTAAAGGAAAGGTATGAGGTAATTTAAGTCTAATTTAAGTTTTGTTACTGCAGAGAAGTGAGACTATTGAAACATTTAGCTTATATTTGGTTGATTGGTCGTTCCTGTGCTCTGTATATTTCGAGAAAACATCTATTTGTATTTATTGAGTTATTTTGCTAATTGCACTGTTTATCTTTACCTGGACTTTTCTTAACAAAACTGTTTTAAATCGAAAGCTTTCGTTTACCACCTTGGAGAAGATTCACTTGCCCTATTGACTGCTGAGATTCTTGCCAGGTAAGCTTAACGTAAGTTTATTAAGCAAGGCCTCTTAAAATAATAAAAAAAAACGTGTGCGTTGGCGGAATTTCAACCGTGAGCGTGAACAAAACGGTTCGCTACCATTCCTATATGCACAAGTTACACGAGCCGACGGCCATCTAAAATTTTCAGTTTATCGAAAACCAACCCACACAGGCCGAAACCTTCTCTTCGCATCCAACGATCCGGCAAACCATCTGTAGCAAATTCATTATTGAAAAGAGCCGAAACTCATTGCTCATTGGAATCAGATCAAAACAAAGAAGGGAGAACCGTTTTCAACGATCTTAGAAGGGATGGATATACAAAGGAATTCATTCTAGAAAGCACCCGACATCAAAAAAGAATAAACAAACTACTGGATCTTCAATCGTTGACTTGCCCTCTATCACAGAAACGAGTGTCCATCCCATGCGTCAAAGGTACCAGCGAATCACTCGGCCGAATATGAAAAAATAAGGCCTCAAAGTCGCGCCCAAACCGACGAACACTTTGAATATCCTCCTTCCTAAACCAGAAGACCGTCCACCAAAAGAAAAAAAAATGTGGTTGATCCCTCTTATATAGGAATCGGTATAGAACACGAAAGTGAAACGTGTCTTCACAGAAGTAGTGTAATGTTTATTGCACATTGATATATAATGTCTATTGGTGTTTTGTGGCTAAAGCGCCCTTAGGCGTTGATGCACCCACGCTGACGCCTGGTGGCACGTCTCCTCCATCACGACTACCAACGTCGATGACCATGAGCAACCGTCGTGCATATGGAAGCTGCACTACGCTGCACACGCTAGCACAACGCGAAAGACGAAGCACGTAACTGACACACTAATACAACGCGCAAGACAAAGCACGTAACTGAATCGTCACCGAGTCAAATCAGCGCGTACAACGCGTCGTAATTGCAGCCTCCGCGATCAACTTCAGAAACATTTTCAGAGCTAATTGCGGAGGCCACGCTCCGCTGTGCTGAGTACGGTGAACGCCACCTAGGTGGCGTTGGTAGTGCTTCTTGATGCCAGCGTCCCTTCGAATGCTGGCATCGAGGCGTCGTAGTGCTGAGACCACCGAAGCGTTCACTGTCGGTGCGCGTTAGTGTCATAATGCAGTACTTCTCTTTTCTGCTCGTAGGCGGCGGCACCGCCCCGAGCAAGAGCGCGGGTACACGGAGGAGTGTTAGATATATAAGGCGCGTCTGTGTAGCTCTCTGCAAATGCGTTTGTGGCGCAATGGGTTAAACGCTCGGCGATCTATCGTCGCGGACCGAGAGGCCGTGGGTTCGATTTCCAAATTTTGCATGTTTGTGGAA